>NC_043990.1:31119698-31419698 GCF_902150065.1 Myripristis murdjan | reverse complement strand
TAACTTCCTCCTTCAGAAAGGTCCAACTGACAGCCAGAGTGGCACCTGTCAGATCCGGAAGACCTGACCTGACCGGGTAGCCGCGTACTGTGCGGTGCCGCGGCGGCACCAGGGGTGTATTCAACGACGTTACGATACGTAACGTTGTGTGACGTTGTCTCATTGAATGATCTGTTTGGTTGTACCGTTTTGTAACAGAGAGCAACATGCCTCGGAGGTAGTTTTCCTCCGTTTTGTGGGCGTGTCACAGGTGTTATCCAATCAGCATCAGCCTGTATTGAAGCCTCCGCGATTTAAAACGCTAGTGCTCCATTATGGCTTCCAAGTCGCTATATTAGTGCAGCCTATGTTTAAAATGTTGCCCATCATTTGAGGAGGTAAAAGCGCATGTATGTGTAAGTATGATGATAAATCAGACATAGTTTATTGTTTTTCTCAATAATATGCCAACTTTTATTCAACTTAAAACTTAAAACTCATTTGTGTAGGCCTATGATACAAATCTTGGAAACAATGTTTAACAATAACTGTTTTTTTCATAGTGGACATTGAATGTATTGCAGTGCCCCTATAGTTAATGATCCATGTAAAGTAATGTCCTGCTCAGACAGTTCTTCGGCTACAATCGCGAGGAGAATGTCCCTCTGGGCTTCCATACTTGCAGCGCTTGTGTAATGCAACAGGTTGTTCAGAGCTTTATCGTTTCTGTTAGCTTGATGTTACATACCGGTACGTCTGCGTTGAATACACCCCAGGTCTGCCGGATCTGACAAGTGCGCCGCGCACACAGACTGCCGTACTTTCATTATAAACCGACTTTTGTTTATATGCGGTTTCTGCAGCACAACTGACAACAACACAGACAACATGGTTCATTATTGATTGCGCAACGCGGCGATTCGCCAGTAATCGCACTGCGCGCATTAAACGATATTGCGGAGGCAAGAGGAGAGTTGCATGATTTACACCGTATCCACGTTCGCGCTGCGTGCGTGACCGTGCATGTGCTCGTGCATGAACGCTTGGGCGCGGTACAAACTTGCCCTGCGTTCCAATACTCATACTACGATACTATTTAGAAGGGAAAAAAAAGATTTAGTATGTCCCAATACATAGTATGTCAGATGCAGTATGCCAAGAGTACCAGGATGTTCTAATACATCTGGTCAGATTTCGCAGTATGGATTTCGGCATGCTGCTCTGGCCATTCTCACCCACAATTCTATGCGCAGCGGATGTTACATCACACCAGAGAATGTCTAATATAGGGAGAAGTGGCACTCTTGTCTTACTTCCGGTTCTCGGAAACACATCTCTGTCCATGTGAGGGCGCTCGCGGGTGAGTGCAGAATGAATGGGAGTCTATGGGGATACACCCCTAAAAATCCATTTCCAATTCTGGAAATAATTTTTTGTCAAGTAATTTGAATACTGTTTTCAAAAGGGGGGGCTAAAAAAATACACTCAGCTGAATATTGGATTTTTTAAGTTCACCTATCTGTTCTAAAAAGCCGTTCAAAAAGTGTGATGACGTCACACATTCCATATCGCGAGAGGTGCTGCTTTACGGCAATTTCAAGGGCCCATCTCCGGAGACCAGACGGAGACACTCGAGATAGTTTGGCCAGAACCCGTCTGCGCTATATTAGACATTCTCTGTATACACAAATATCAACTTTGATAGAAAAGTCCTCCTTAAGAGTGGTGTTTCCAGATTCTCTTGGTCTTCAGGGGTCCGTTTCACAAAGCAGGTTTAGTGAAAACTCTGAGTCTGTTAACCCTGAAATGAGCGAAACCCCGAGTTTTCCGTTTCACAAAGGGAGGTAACTCAAAGCAGAGAAAGAGGGGTAACTCTAGCTTACACTACTCACAAAAAGTTAGGGATATTTGGCTTACGGGCGAAATTTACGGAAAATGTAAAAAGTTCACGCTACAGTGATATTATATCATGAAAGTAGGGCATTTAACTAGAGGCATGCACTGGTGATTTCCTCATCTCAAACAATTTCTTGAAACAAAAGCCAACAACAGTGGTGGGTATACCACAACAAAAAATGTCAGTGTCTCAATAACTTGTCATGTGCCCTTGAGCATCAATTACAGCTTGACAACGACGTCTCATGCTGTTCACAAGTCGACTTATTGTCTGCTGAGGCATGGCATCCCACTCTTCTTGAAGGGCGGCCCTCAGGACATTGAGGTTCTGGGGTACAGAGCTCCGAGCCTCTACACGGTGACTCAGCTGATCCCATAGGTTTTCTATGGGATTCAGGTCTGGAGAAAGTGCAGGCCACTCCATTTGAGGTACCCCAGTCTCCAGCAGCCGTTCCCTAATGATGCGACCTCGATGAGCTGGAGCATTGTCGTCCATGAAGATGAAATTAGGCCTGTGTTGTTCATGCAGGGGTACAATGACTGGATTAATGATGTTATTCAGGTAGTATGGGCTTGTCACAAAGTGTAGGGCAGTTCTGTACTGACCAGACACACCTGCCCACACAGTAACACCACCACCACCAAAGGCTCATCTGGTGACAACAGTGGCTGATCCATAGCGCTCTCCTTGACGTCTCCAACATCGTTGGCGGCCATCATTTCTGCTCAACATGAATCGGCTTTCATCAGAGAACAGCACTGAGGCCCACTGGTCCCTCATCCAGCGTAAATGCTGCCTGGCCCATGCAAGACAATGACACCTGTGCCTGGTGGTGTGGTCAGGTACCCTTGCAGGTCGTCTAGCACTCAGACCATGCTGATGTAAACGGTTTCGAATGGTCTGACGTGACACTTGGGTGCCTCTCACCTCCCTTAAACGTGCCTGGAGTTGAGTGGCATTCATCATCCGGTTCCACAGGGCACTGTTCACAATGAAGCGGTCATCAGTGTGAGATGTGGCCAAATGACGTCCACTTCTATGCCTTTCTGTGACTCTTCCAGTCTCTCTGTCATCAGCAGGTTGCAACAGAGATACACTCTGTGACACTCTAAGCTCAGTGGCCACTTCCGTCTGAGAACATCCTGTTTGAAGCCTCGCAATGGCGAGGTGCTGCTGATCAATTGTTAGGTGTCGTCTTGGTCTCATGATGTCAAAATGTGAACAGCATGATGAGGAGGACTGTTTAAATACCAATTCTAATTGAACCAGGAAATTTATTGGTCGATTCATGGATCAAACACCTGTTGTGAATTTTGCCGTTAAGCTCCTTGTTAGAGAACAGCAACTTGTGCAAAAGGTACTGAAACACTGAACAGTTGGACATGTGCATTCAAAAGTTTACAGAAGGTCACATTAAGTTCACCTGTAAAGGTTATAATGCATTTTAGGTTCATCCTGAAATTTCACCCGAAAGCCGAATATCCCTAACTTTTTGTGAGTAGTGTAAGCTCTCGGTCAGTTACCGCAGTAACAGACTCCATGAAACTAACCTGGTCGGGACCAGGTTTTTCTCATGAAACATTGAGTTCTCTCTGTGTCCACCCTCTTTCAGCCACACACGGTATTTAACTTCCTCATTCATTCAGTCAGCAGGCGAGTTTTCGCATAGATAGATAGATAGATAGATAGATACTTTATTCATCCCGAAGGAAATTCACAGTTTTCAACAGTATCCACAGATTACAAGATTAAATAAATAAAAAAATAAAAAATAAAGAATAAAAGATGACACCAGAGATCCAAGTACCCAATGTGCAAAAAAACGTGTGCATAGATGTGGGCAATGTGCAAATTTACAGTATAAACAGAGGATAAATAGCAGCAAGCAATATATACACAATAAACAAGGAATAATAGAAAAAAAAAAAATAGAAATATGAAATATGAACAATTTAAACAGCAGAGGAAAAATAACCTAAACCTGAGGAACAACACGCCCCGACGGAGGTTCACGGTTAGCGTGAAACCATGAGACCAAGTGACAGAACCCGACGCCCGGTACTGGGATTCAAGAACTGTCAGACTTGAGCCTTGTGGAATCACCCCTTCCCCTCCAGTCTTTGCGTGTTATCTACCAGTAGTGCAGTGTGTGTGTGTGTGTGTGTGTGTGTGTGTGTGTGGGTGGGTGGGTCGGGGGGGGGGGGGGTTGCAGGGGCGGTAGTTAAGAGGCATAGAAGAGGGCACTCTCCACAACAGTCTGGTAGAACATCAGCAGCAGTTTTTTGCAGATGTTGAAGGACGCCAGCCTTCTGAGGAAGTACAGTCGGCTCTGTCCTTTCCCGCACAGAGCCTCCGTGTTGGTTCCAGTCCAGTTTCTCATCCAGCTGCACTCCCAGGTATTTATAGGTCTGCACCATTTCCACTGTTGATGCTTACGGGCTCCGGGTGAGGCCTGGTCCTCCTGAAGTCCACCACCATTTCTTTTGTCTTCGAGGTGTTCAGGTGGAGGTGGTTGGAACTGCACCATGCTACGAAGTCCTGGATGAGTTTCCTGTACTCCTCCTCCTGTCCTCTGCTGATACATCCCACGATGGTCATGTCATCCGCGAACTTCTGCACGTGGCAGGACTCCGAGTTGTACTGGAAGTCCGACGTGTACAAGGTGAACAGGACTGGAGAGAGTACAGTCCCCTGCGGCGCTCCTGTGCTGCTGATCACAGTGTCTCCGAGTTGATAAAATCAACTCAAATCAGCTGTTCTGGAACCGAAAACTCAGAGTTTCCTATCTCAGAGTAGATCAACTCAGAGTTCGGGGTAAGACTCGGAGTTTGTTGAACCTGCTTCACGAAACGGACCCCAGGTGCCATCAGGTGGGATCCCTTGTCGTAAACAGCCGCAAGTCCGTCACTGACCAATCAGCATTCATTAGCAAATGCTAGCGTGTTATGGCCAACAACAGCCCAACCTGTAGGAAATCGAAAGGATATAAGTTCTCGCTAATTTCACTTTTAACCTATAATCCATATTGAACTTTCAGAAACTACAACAGTATTTGCGATTTTTCAACCATAAACAGTTGTAAGAGACAAATTTAGCCTTCTAGCTCCATAGAGCCCCATTCATTCTGCACTCGCCCACGATCACCCCCAGTGGAATTACAGTGGAACTGCAACCAAGTTCGATACAACGGGGGTTAATGGATAGTGGCAAGGCTCGTCGTAGACGGCCTCTGGTTGCACTGACTGAGCTGCTTGTACAAGCCACACCCACATACAGACGACAACAAAACACACATATCGTACAAAACTCACTCAGTGACAGCAGAAGCGACAGGAAGACAGAAGATCAGAAATATGACAGACGACAGTGCAGTATGAAACAGCACTGCCATTTTGACAACAACATTCAAATATGGCGCTACGGACGGCAGCGGAAGTGAGCAAGAGGGTCGGACTTCAGGGATGATGTATGTAGTGTGTCCCAATAGTATGCATTCGCATACATATTTCATACTAAACTACATACTTTGTAAGGGCAGCAGCAGTACGTACTAAAAGTAAAAAGTATAATTATGCGATTTGGAACGCAGGGCTGGTAATGTGAGTGGCCTCTAACTCATTCATTTCATTGGATAATATGCCGGTGGGGTGAGGTGGAAGTCCCTGATTGATTGAAAAGATTTTTCTGATTGGCTGGGCCTCTTGTAAAAGTGGCCCAGCCGCCACCGCCTCTGCTCTGCAGGCATAACTTATCGATCACAAGTGGCTTTTCTCAGGCTCAACAGATAGATCACAGCGTGTGAGCGTGTGAATCCAATCAAATGCTTGAGTCTCACTGCCAATGCGTGAGAGTTGGCAGCTCTGAAACAACATGGTAGGCATTTTTGAGGAAAAGCACTTCATCTGTTGTTTCTGTATGATTATTTTTTGCCATATGCCAAGCTGTAAAAGTTACCGTTTACTCATAATTATTGATTAATTAGCAGAGCTATTGATTAGTCGCCCAAAGATAGAAATGGCAATCAGTTTCCTATATGTCAGTATTCTATATATGATTGTTTGGTATCATTGTAAAGAGGACCTTCTCAGCTTTCATTTAAGCCCATGGGTGTCTCTTTCTGACAAACACAGAGGTCACATGACCTCCTTAAACCATAAATTACACACATTTTCCCACATTTTTTGCTTAAACTATATAGTTTCTTTTATCCCTGTGGTATCAAGGAATATCAAGGACCCAAAACACAACATCCACAATACCTAATGGACTTTGAGGATTCAGGAAATGTATGATATACCCCAGGGGTTCTCAAACTTTTTTGGCCCAGGGACCCCTGGAGGGGTCAAAATTTTCCGGGGACCCCCTGACACTCGCAACACCGAAAAGCATAATACTTATAACCACATTTGTACTCTTAGCTAGATGTTTTTTTTTTTAACTTTACTGTCGCGTAATTAAGACAGTGCCGCCGTCAACAGGCGATGACGTAGCGTCTCTCTCGCTAACAGACATGTCGGCCGTCAGACGAAAGCGCTCTAAGGTGTGGGCTCATTTCATCAAAATTAACGACTCGTCGGCTCGATGCAATATTTGTAGGACAGTAGTTTTATCCAAGGGGGGAAACACCAGCAACCTAATGAAACACTTGCAGCGCAGTCATAGTTTGAAGGTAAGGGAGTGCGGAGTGTTTAACTGCCTCGACAAAACTAAAATGAACAACAACAGTGTTGGCGACACCATGCCCGTCTCAGTGCCGCCTCCTGGACCCGGCTTCGTTTCGGACCCCGAGTCTGCTTTCACATCGTCAAGTCATGGTAAGAATATGAATCGTTAAGTTTGTTGTTATTAACTTAACACTAGAATGGCCATGAAGACGGTCATTTTGACCGTTTTCACATTTCTATGTCATATAACTTTGTTGAATTACAAATTACAGTGTTGCTGGTCCTTGACTTTTCCTGAAAATGTCTTTATTTTCATTTAAAATGTTTTTTAATGTGATCATTTCTACCTATTTCGGCCACAGGCGGTCATAATGACCGCACACATTTTTCTATTAAATTGATATTTTCTGCAACGGCGCGAAAATGTTTCGCCAACATGTTTGGCAATGTACATAACACATTTATTAAGGCAATCTGTTCTCCCTCCCTTAGCTTTCAGAGGATGAGGATGTGACAACGACTGCGGCCGACTTCCAGGGGGAAAGAGAAGAGGATGATGAAGATGACGAGGAGGAGGAGGATGTAAATTTGACATGTTTGTATGATCCTATGCCGTTTTGCAGCAAAAAGCAATACACTTAACTAACAAATATGGTATTGTTTTATATTTCAGCATGCAAAACCAGGATCTGCACTGGGAGAACTCTTCGCAGAGGAAGATAGACAACTGCGAAGGCAGCTCAGTCAACAGCAGCAGAGTCCACCAACAACAATTCGAGAAAGACTGAAAAAAGAAATGACTATTTAGATCTTCCCCATATCCCTACTGAACATGACCCTGTCCACTGGTGGTGTGGTAAGACAAACACACTTCCCATACTCTCACAGCTGTCCTTGCGTCCAGGCTTCTGCAACGCCATGTGAACGAGTGTTCTGAACCACAGGAGACACACTCTGCCCAGAGAGATCTCGGCTGCTGCCAGATAAAGTAAACATTTTGCTTTTCCTTAACAAACACTGTTAGAGCCAAATGCGTCAGGAGAAGCGCCTTTACACTGACTGTTCTGTTACACTGACTGTTCTTTTTACATATGTCTGTAAGTATTTAGTCTGTTGGGTTGTATAATGATGTTGCTAGTGTTTCCCCCCTTCAATTAAAGGACTGTTGAATCTTTCAACATCTTGTAACATTTTTTTTTTACACTAAATTAAATGTAGTAGTATCGATAAGAGTACCGATAAGTATCGGTACCGATAAGGAGTATCGGTATCGGTATCGGTATTGATAAAATCCTAACGATATACATCCCTATTTATGACTGCAATTTCATGTCATGTAGAGCTGATCAAATAAGAAGTAAACAGTTAGCTGCACAATAAATGTGCGGCACTTCCGTTTTCTGTCAAAATAAGAGAGCTAGCTAACGTTAGAAAAAAAGGGTGTACCGTAATCTTAAATCGACCGACTGTAAATATGTTGGACAGTAACTGTCATCACAATAATGGCCTGGTGCAGGTCTGTGCAAAAATAAATAAAGGCCTGCAGCGAATAGCCGCCTGGTTCTTTTAAACGCCTGGGATCCAAGTTGATTTTGCGTATTAAACGCCCGGGCGATTAATTGGGGAAATATGGTATATGAATATCTATACTGACTACAAGTATTTAATAATTCTAAAGAAAGACAAGCAGGCAATTTAACTGAGTTCTTGTCTTTAGTGCAACTGTGCATTATACTGTACATCAATAACACCATACAGAAACATAAATAAAATGAAATAAATGTTTGACACTAAATACCTAAATAAAAACAGATTAGTGCCCATTGCCTTGCTCTTATTTGAAAAAAAAAAAACAACTCTGTTGTTGAGGCAGTTCTATAAGCTTGACATTTTAAATCATAGTTAGTAAAAATGGATCATTCCTGCTTCCCTAGAGACAACAGGCCAATGTACCTGATAAAAGCTCTCATGTCAAAGAAGCATGCTCAACTATTGTTCTAACTGCCACCTGACGAAACAAACTGAAGAAATCAGTCCGTGCTTGTAGCTGCTGGCCAACCAGCGAAACAAACTCAGCTGTGCGCATCCTCCGGCGCTTTTTTACAACCACATGGAGTGACAGGGGACGGCCAATCACGCATTAGCAAGAAACAGCAGAGCCAATCAATGAGCGATATTAGGTTAGAGGCGGGACTTCTAGTGGAGACCTGCTATTAACCCTTTGTGTATCATAAGAATTGACTAGACGCTGACGGAGGCACTTTGAGTGTTTGTTGTCGCTATTATTTGTGAAGCCCTGCGAGCGCCTGTGAGGTGTCATACCAGATTGCCTGATGTGTAATCACATAAGTAAGCTCTCCAAATCAATCATGGGAGACACTTAAAAACGAACAGTGTTTATTTCACAGTTTAACGCCCCTCCCCCCAAATAAAGTTTTTTAAAAAATAATAATAATAAAAAAAATTCTTTTCCCTGAATTTTTTTCGCGGACCCCCTGGCTATGCGTCGCAGACCCCACTTTGAGAACCGTGGATATACCCATACTATTTCTTTTGGATCAATGACTATAAAGGTATGTTAAATATTATTCCCTATGTTTGGAGTTTTTAACTATGGAACAGCTGAAATTTTGGAACAGTTGATGTAAAAAATCTAAACCGCTAGTCACAGTTTGGAGCATGTACATATTGTTCAGCTCAAGGAGCATTTAAATAGCAATGTGCCTGCACCTGCCACATATATTTCATAGTAAACCCCCAGTGCTTTAGTTCTGGATGCTGCCCCTGAAAGTCATTACCTAATGAGAGAGCATATCCTCAGTGTATAGGTATTTTTTGTGCAGTTTAAAATTAATAAGCCCAAATTTTAGATTTGCTATTATCTGCAATATAAAAGGAATTTAGATTAACTGTGTAGCATACAGTATGTATACAGTAACATATATATTAACTTTGGTTAATCATGCACACAGATACACACAAGAGAATTAGAGAGATTTGTTCAATACCACCACTGTGCAATTCCCACGGCCATATGAGACTGTCTGCCCCACTCTCTTCTCCCACCACAGACAGTTTGCTCTCCACCTTCTGCATTATTTTAAAAAATTAAATCTTGTAACTGATTTATCAATTACATAAAAAAGGCAGAACAGAAGACATTTAAAAAGACTGAACTATCTTTAAAATGTAAAGGAACACATTTTAAGTGTGAGTCTGAGTACTTAGACCAGGGGTGTCAAACTCGTGCCATGGAGGGCCAAGAGGCTGCAGGTTTTCATTCCAACCAACAACTCCACCAGGTGATTTCACTGATTAGTCCCGCCTCTCTGTTTCGAGGTAGGGTGATCAGTGAAATCACCTGGTGGAGTTGTTGGTTGGAATGAAAACCTGCAGCCTCTTGGCCCTCCATGGCACGAGTTTGACACCCCTGACTTAGACCAACACAGACAATGAATTCAAAACAATCCAGATAAGACAAGTAATATAACTGACTGCTGAAGGTCCTGCTGGTCACCATTTCTGGTACCTGAAGAATCTTAAATAACATCAGAAGTCAAAATTAAGATGTATTTTATACAGTACATTTAAATAATGTCAAGTTCAATTTCCAGTCACAGTTCTTATAGGTCAAAATCACTGTTTACACTACGGTGGCACAACGGCACAGTACGGCAAGTGTTTTACAGTACAAACCCCATATTTAAAGCAAACATAAGAGGACACTCACTGACTAACTGGCAAGAAAAACTCTGTTCATCTGTTCACTGTTCATGGCTGGAGTGCAACATGTGCTAACCTAGTGATTGAATTATGAAAAAGTGATGTTACATTATACGCAAAACACTAGCAGAGACAAGAGAAGCAGCAGGCGGCATCAATCAAGGCAGGAGATACAGTAATAGCAGCAAAGGACAATAAACAGTCATGCAGTTGGCACCAGTCAGGACAGCAAAGACCAGAAATGTGGACAAGGAGGATACAGGAGACAAAATGGAATGAGACAGTGGGCAAGAATTGGATACATACACTAAGACTGGGGAAAAGGAATACATTAGGGAGGCAATCAAGGTTGAATAAAGCAGAAAAACAGTGCAGGGAGCACAGGACTATTTTGGGCAAAGAGCCCCATATAGCTCTCACACTACAACATTAGCACACTTATAAAAACATCTATAAAATACTTAACTATCAGTAACCCACTGTCGGACATCATGTACCCATGACTCCAGCATGTTCTCAGGACACCCAACTTCAGTCATCAAATCCGTTAGTCTTTGAGACTCAGCCTCAGCTCTTTTTTACTGTCTACAGTGACAAAAGCAAGATTTTTTGTCTTGGACATCTTACTGTCATCCTTAAAAAACTGAGAAAAGTATGAAAAGGTCTGAATATATCTGAGACAAAGTGATCAAACAGCACAGTATTGTATTAGGTCTGTAAACCTGATCTTGCTTGATGTTATCTATCTGATCATTACCTTAATGTATCTTTGAGATAATGCAAGATGAAGGGCATCCTGCTTCCATCTATTCCACCCAATGACATGGACGGTCAGCATGTCATTCCTGGCTTTTAAACAAAATAAGAAATATGATAGAGGAAAGCCTCATTAGTTCTGTTGAATCTGTTCTTTTCAACAGACTAACAATTGAGCATTGATTCAAGACAAATACAGGGAAGTTTTTTTTTTTTTTTATTATTAAGGCACTGTCATATGAGGATATTAACAGCTTTCTCCTACACAGTCTCATACAAGGTTTTGAAAAATAAAAACGGGTTTAATAAAAGGAAATGGATGCAGGGCAGCCATTAATAACACACCAATGATCTAAGTGACTTTACCTAATATTCATCTATTGATTATTTTGTCAAGTTCAGGCCTGTGTTTAAAATGTCTACAATGAAAAAAAAAATCATTATTAAAAAATAAATACATAAATTAGTGAATTAAATACAGGTTTCAGAAAAAATATTCAAAACTTACCAGACTTGGTCATGTATTTCGTAGTGAGGGCACAGCGTGACAGGTAACTGTTGACCATTTCTACCTCCTCCCCACCTGTTGAGCCTGCACCCTGCTGGTTCCTGCTACTCCAAATTATCTGACACCACTATTGTGAAATATTTTTAAGAAAGAAAAATTAAAATACAATTTCAAATATTATCGGTACTGTTTCTGGTTGCCATCTGCACAAAGGGCAAGCATGTTTGGAGTACATGCTGGATAGCTGAAGTGCTCCACCCCTGCCATCTTTTCACACTGGTGGAGGCAGAAAGTGTACTCCAAATAGCTCCTTTTCCCCATCCTTTACATTTGCAGGTCATTTAGCAAAAAGTAAAATGCAAGAGCTGCACTAATATTTTCCCATGTCTACAGGCAACATTTATCAAAACTGATCTTACCCTTCCAAAGTGGCAGGTTCTCCTCTCCAGCATCTGCAAAAACCCTTGTCTTGATAAACTGGATGCAACTGGATTCAAAGGTCACCATCAGATCCATTGAAAAGATTGTTTCTGCATTCACAGATGCTAGCCAATACCTACTTTTAATAAGAACACCCCTGTCAGGGGTCCATTGTGCCATGCATGATGCACATGCCAACCTCAGCAAGTTCAAACCATACCGACCTAAAAACAAAAAGTAGTACATTATATGCATGTTTTATTTTTTGACACAACTGGATGAGAAAAAGATAAAAATAGAAAGGCATAGGCATACCATTCATGCAAATCAAAATAACAGCTTTTCCAGTAGATTCTGTGAGGTTTGCAGGGTCACAGGTGCATACCTGGATGGGTCTCACTGTGGGCAACAAACAGACTGAAAAGAGAAGTTAAATAATTTGTGAAAAGGCATAAAACATTTGTCTAATTAAAATTTAAGGGAAAAAAGAAGACAGCTTTAATCACCTTGATTTATTAGTGTATATCTGCCATCTTGTTCAACACAGCACAGTATTGGTTTGATGGCCCTGTAGAATCCAGGAGTCAGTGCAGGAGTCACTGTTGTGGAGTGCAAGTTTTTTGTGGGTGTGTATGTCACAATCCATACACAGCCACTCCTCTGGCATGCAGTCTCTGCAGCGAATGGTGGCGGGAGAAGTACAGTGGCTGCAGGTCCTCTCGGGAACAATATTGCAGGAGAGCAAACAGTTCAGGTGATCAGACCTTGCTTTCCGCCACTCATCTTGGGCTGGTGATTTTTGGTTTTGGAATCCTGATCGTCAGTAGTCTTCTAATCATCTGCCTCAAAAACATTTGTAACTTTTTTGTCACTAAATTACTAAGATCATGTACAAGTCATCATCTACAAGTTAATCAGTCCCTCAAATGGAAAAGGAAACTTCAGATTTTTTGTCAAAAATTGAGATTGATTTTGACTAAACAATTTTTCTTTAAGTCTCTGTTATGCTTATGATATTCCCTTGTCTTTGTATCGGACTCCCCTGTGTTCCATCTATTCTGGCATCGCCATAGCATGGCATGGAAATTTTCCTGAATCCAGGTGTGTGTGTGAATAGTAAAAAATTACTAGTGGTGCCGAAAGGTTATTCCAATAATGTACTGGGAGAAATGTGTGACAGAAGCTGCAGATGCTCCCAAACCTTATGATGCCAGCTTGCTCTGACTCGGCTCTGTGTCTGCCTTTAGGTGGACAAGATCACTTCCTACTAGGGCTGCCACAAATGATTATTCTGATAATCGACACAACGCCGATTATTTTTGCAATTCCTCGATTAATCGGATCATACGTAAATTGCAGATTATTGTGCCAGCATGCAGCTTCTATTGTTTTACCATGATTTGCTTCCTTCCATCTTGAAGTGTTTAAGTTATGTGCTGGCTAAAAATAAAGACAATTAAGATGGTAATTCAATCGAACTTTTAATGAACTTTGCAATATTAACATTAAATTAAAAAAAATAGTATCAAAAATAAATACTTGTAAACATATTTCACTCAGGCATCAAACAAAATTTCAAGTAGTAGAAGAAATACAAAAATACAAACAGCCCAGTACAACTAGAAAAACAAGGCACTGTGTTTAAGTCTTAAATCGACCGACTGTAAATATGTTGGGCAGTAACTGTCATCACAAAAATGGCCTGGTGCAGGTCTGTGCAAAAATAAATAAAGGCCTGCAGCGAATAGCCGCCTGGGTCTTTTAAACGCCTGGGGTCCAAGTTGATTTTGCGTATTAAACGCCCGGGCGATTAATTGGGGAAATACGGTATATATCTACATTACTTCAGTCCGACTATAACAATCTTCTGAAATTAAAATTGGAACACAACTCTATCATTGGTGAAGAAATTAATAGCTTATTATTTAAGATAAAACAAAAACATTTTGAATTGAGTGACAAACCTCAAAAATTACTCTCAAGACAACTAAAAGGCGATTTGGCCAAGACTGCCATCCACAAGGTGAAATCAAAGACAGGACAAACACTAACAGATCCACATGACATCAATGAGTGCTTCAAAGAATTCTACTCCAGCCTCTATACTTCCAGTTTTACAGCAACAGAGTCGGATTACTCAACCTTCTTTGATTCCATTGTTCTCCCACAGCTTAGTGAGAACAGTCAGTGCTCTCTAGATGAACCATTTTCCATCTCTGAGCTAGTGGAAGCTATAAAGGCCTTTCCCATGGGAAAAAGCCCAGGGGCCTCATTTATAAACATTGCGTACGCACAAAACAGGGCCTGAAATTGGCGTACACCACTTTTCACGCAAAGGTTGTGATTTAAAAAAAAAAAAACTTGGTGGAAAAATGTGCGGTCCTCCACGTAAATTCTGAACCATCCGTAGGCCTATGCACATCTTGGAGACAAGGGGAATTTGGCGACGCAGATGGTGAGGTGGTGAATTGAATCCAAACTGCATCATGATTTGTCTCTCACATTTATTTACACTCCATATCAAACGTTCATTGTAAATCCACTTCATCACAAACATTCCAAACAGCAGTGATATTTGTGCTCGCGCTACTGAGCCATAACTGTTATATAAGGAACTTGCAATTTTAAAAAAGAGAGGACTATATTGTACAGTGTAACTGATGAAATTATTATCAATAATGGTTGGAGACAAATTACACAAATGACATTAAAGAATTGCAGCACAGTGCATTCCCCTGCCACACTTCCGTCTTCAAATTATGCCAGGATGGTGGATATTACAGATTGAAACATAAATTGTGACATGTTTTGAGGCAAGCATTCTAATTACTGTAAACATATAAATACTGTGGTGCCACTCGTGCGTAATGCTGCGCGATGGATGCATTGGCAGATTATGCAAATGGGGGGATCAGGAGGGAACGAGTTTTCAGAGACCATGAAGATTTCCTGGCCCATGATGATTTAGATTCCCTAGAGCAATGCTCTTGGTCTTGGATCTGTGTGCTGGGTCCATTATTAGATACGCCAACCCGGCGGAACCACGCTGGCCCTGTTCAGTTACAGGTGTTAACAACTCTGAGGTTTCTGGCAACCGGCTCTTACCAGCGCGATTTGGCCGACAGGTATGTGTTTAATATCTTCAACAATATAATGTTCAACTCTCTTCCTGAAGCCACTTTTGGCTATAATTATGTGACATTATCCATAGGTCTGAGGTATCACAGCCGGCTCTAAACGCAATAACGCCTGCAGTCTTGGATGGCATTGTTAATGAGACCAGTCAATATATCAGATTTCCCTATACTGCGGGAGAACAGGCCAACAATAAAAGGCAATTTGCAGCAATGTCCAGTTTTCCAAATTTGATCGGCGCAATTAACTGCACTCATATTGCTATAAGGGCTCCATGTGACAATGAATGTGTATGTTAATAGAAAACATGTACATTCCATTAATGTACAAGTCATATGTGACCCCAACATGCACCTGACACATTTAGTGGAACGATGGCCTGGCTCAACACATGGCACAACACTCCTTCATCCTGACACACAGCCGTGTAGGGAACAGACTGCAGGCAGGCGCTGTGCATAATTGCTGGCATCTTGGTAAGTCAATAAAAAAAAACAAACAAACAAAAAAAAAACTTATTGTAGAAATTCTAACCATTCAAGCCTGACGTACTGATGCACTTTTCCGCTATAACCTGTAGCCTGCAGCCTGCCAGTAGCCACTATCACCTGCAGGCTGCAGGTGACAGTGGCTACTGGCTCTTAACCCCCCTTTCCAAACCCCCAGAGCGTGTTTAAGAAGACAGCAATAAGGCTCAGTTTTTTTAATGTGTTTGCTATCTCAGACATAACGTCACACACACATTAGTCATAAGTATTCTAATTTCTTTAAGTTCGTCAGCTATGGCACTCATCGCCCTAAGCGTCTTCCTCTTCCTCTGATTTTGCAGAGTGTCGTATTTTTTTTTTCTCTAGCTCCCTCCTGCCCTTATCTGCCCTTCTCTGCTCTTTGTCTTGTGCTGTCTCTATTGGAGCCTCTCTCTGCATTTCTCTCCGAAAATCTACAACAATGGATCTGATCAGCTGGTCTCTCAATGCATTTGATCAAATTTTCTCTACAAGAAAACTGGGCAAAGGAGAGCCCGCATGCCCCGCCGGAACGTTTGCTGCCGGGTACACCATGGACTCCTGGGAGAAGTGGAGGGTGATGTGGACTCAGGACTCACGAGGCCGTCTCCCGGGCAACGGCCGGGGTTGTCATCTTATCAGACGGCAGAGACAATGTGTAGACTGTGTGGGGAAGATGGTCCTGGACTTACGCATACACATACACAAGGACACACATACACGCATCCCTTGAAATTCAACGCCTCGTTGGCCCCCCTCTCCCTCTCCCTCCCGTTTTCAGTGCAGTTCGTGGGTGCGGAGCACCATAGTGGCTGCATACTATGGATGCTTTCTATTCTCCCCTGCACCGAAAGGACTGAGCCCTAATTTCGTTGCATTATATGATTGTGCAATGACAATAAAAAAAAAAAAAATCTATCTTTCTATCTATCTATCTATCTATACGGCCCTCGTCTGTGCTGGGACATCCCCCCCTTTCCTAATCCCTTCCCCCTTCCACATGTGCAATGTTTCGAGTTATGTTGTTTATGATGTGCTTATTGTGCTGGGGTGTTTTTTTTTCCCAATGCCATGTTGTGCTCCCCTAGGAGCCCAGTTTGACATTTGACCTTCCCCCCCCCCCCCTCTTCCCTAATGTCCTCCTTTCTCATCTAATGTAAGGGACGCCGCGCACGCTGGCTGACCCGAAGTTCTCCTGATCCTGAAACCCTGTATTTGTTATGTCTTTTTGTGTTTCTTGGACGGGATGTAACTTAAACCAAATTTCCCCCCTGGGGACAAATAAAGTATGATTGATTGATTGATTGATTGAGAACAGCGTCGATCAGCACCCGGCCACTGGCAAACACACCATGCGCTTGGGGCGCACTGGTGCTGGGGACAGCCGGATCCTCGGCGCCTATGGCCCCCTCGCCCGGACTCTCCTCACTGGGTCTTATTTTAGCCTCCACCTTCAAATCCGACCTTTTTTTTTTTTTTTTTTTTTTTAAACAGCGGTAACAACATGTTGCCACTCTCCACACTTCCTCTTATTTGTAACGCCACTACTGTGGCTGCCAAATAACATACATGTTCTCCTCTCCACCTCACCCACAAGCACCTCGATTTCCGTATCTGTAAAATTCCGTTTTTTCCGCCTTTCTCTCCCAGGTTTCCATGATTAACCGTAACACACCATTGGTCAGCTGGATCATTTACATATTCATCAACATTCATGAGGTGCTTTGCATTGGCCATTTATGGTTGAATGTGGGCGTGTAGTGGGCGGAGCATGAGACGCAATCTTGTCCGCAAACTTTCAGGTAGTCTGTGATTTATAAAGGGAAATTACTTGCAGGTGTGCGGACCCATAGTCTGGATTTTTTGGGGCGTACGCCATTTTTCGGCTTTTGGGCGTACGTACACTTTTAGTATGGATCCTATGCAAAGTTTTATAAATGAGGCCCCAGGAACTGAAGGGTTTGGAGCAGAATTCTATCTGGCATTTCATGAGATCTTAACACCCATTATACTCAAGATGATCAATGACTCAATTACCAAAAAAACTTTACCTCAATCTTTCTACGAAGCAAACATATGTCTGCTTCTGAAAAAAGGGAAAGATCCTCTTGACCCAGCCAACTACCGACCCATTTCCCTGCTTAATGTCGATCAGAAAATTCTAACCAGTACTAGCTACTAGATTAAACAAACATATAGCCTCATTATTCATCCTGACAAATCCTGACCCGGCTTTATCCCTGGCAGACTTCTCTTTTTCAGTGTACGTCGAATTCTCAACATATTATACTCTGACTCAGGGGAAAACAAGCAAGCTGCCATTTTGACATTGGATGCCCAAATGGATTTTGACTCTATTGAATGGCCTTACCTTTTTGAATCTCTAATGAGATTTGGTTTTAGGCGAAGACTTTGTAGCTTGGGTTAAAATGATCTATCTCTCAGACAGGGAGACTGTTTGTAGTGCTGGGTGGTATACCGGTTCATACCGAATACTGGTGTTATTTTTTTTTAATGATATGAATTTTTCAGATACCCCAATACCAGTGTGTGTGTGTAGTGCACATAACATTGGGAATAGCACGCGGAACGTAGTGCCACGGGACATCATTGGAGGGGGGACTGTTTTTGCAGTTGCACTCACTAAGCAGTGGGGACTCAGAAAATGAAGCTTAAGAACTTTTACCAAAAAGAGGAGCTGTGTCAGCTGTTTGGAAGTTCTTCGGCTTCAAAAAATCCGTCTGGCAAAGGCAAAGAAACTTTCCTGGCTACAGTGGCGCACTGACATAGATTGTGTAACAAAGCAAAGAGTTGCCACTCCACTCTATTTTCACTGGCTAACAGCAGCACACTGGCTTAGCTTGTCTATTCAGAGAAGTGGTATCACTTCGGCTTATTTTTCATTCTGTGTTATCACATGCGTACTTCTGCTCATTCATTGGTAGCTGAATTGTTAGGTCTATTTGATAAGTAATTCACATTTTTAAAATAATAATAATAATTTAACATATTGTTAAATCAGTCAAACCAGTCTGCATATTAATGCAAGTGGCCTTAAATTTGCATAATAAAAAGGTTCTGTATTTTGACTGCAACTGTCATGCATTCTGATTCCTTCACTTCATTAGAATCATGAGTGCCACCTCTTTGTATCATTTTGTGTTGCCTTGTAAACCTGTATTAATACTAGGGTGGACAACTTGGACATTAATGTCCAGTTGTCTGGACATTAATGTGTCCAGTATTAATTCTTCATAACAGTAAAATAGGTAATTCTAACTTAATTTACTGCAATAATTCTTCTCTAAATCATTAGAAAATGTGGTTAACACCCAGTCGTGCATGAAAAAAGAAAATACCGTCATATACCGTGAAACCAATATAATTTTGAAAAATACCGTGATATACATTTTTGGTCATACCGCCCAGCACTAACTGTTTGTCTTCTTGGTCTTCAATCTTGCAACAGAACCTTTGGCAATTGGGCTAAGAAGTCATCCTGAAATCAAAGGTATTCCAGCTGGTACTGATGAATGTCTAGTCACATTATACGCTGACGATTTGGTTCTTACACTTAAAAATCCAGAAGTTGCTATTCCACATCTGTTAGAATACATCCAATCATTCAGTCTCATATCTGGCTACACAATTAACTTGTCAAAAAGTGAATACAAGGCAATTGGTGTAAATACTGTGTTCCCACATGACTGTCCCACTATGGCTACTCAAGATTTTATCACATATTTAGGGCTTAAAATCTCAAAAAATCCCCAAAACCTGCTTAAACTAAATGTACTTGAAGGGCTTGAGAAACTTAAGCGAAATATTGAATACTGGAGGACCCTACCACACTATCATACTAGACTTTGTCTGGGGCTACAAAAAGCACAGAATATCCAAAAATCATCTACACAGGTCCACTCAAGATTGAGGTTTGGGTCTTCCAGTATTCAAAGATTATTATTGGGCAACTAATGCGAGAGCAATAGCATTTTGGCAATGGGGTTGTCCAGGCCACAAGCTACTCAACTCTGCCCCCCTGTGGCTAAAACTGGAGCTGAGGTCCCTGACAAAAACACACACCTCACTATCTTCACAAACCCAACACATAACATCAAAGTTGTAAGCCATAGCCTGGTAGTTAGAAACTCACTGCAAATTTTTAATCAAATGAAGCGCACTTACAAAATCCCCAATGTATCAGTGTACTCGCCAGTTTGCCATAACCATGCATTTGCTCCAGCATTAGTGGACAATACGTTTTCTCTATGGTCTGATAAAGGACTCACTTGTATCAGGGACTTTTATGTGGATAATATGTTTGCTTCTTTCGAACAGCTAAAATCAAAATACAACCTTCCTTACTCCAATTTCTTTCGATATATGCAATTCAGGCATTTTGTGAGAGAAAATATCCCCAATTTTGAGTTCACATTTGAAAGATATGACCTCTTGGAACTACTCTCTCTAACACCTGAGAGTAAGAAGCTTATTACAAAGTTTGTATGCTTGTTCTCTAATGATCAGTCATCTTTTAATCATGTCAGAAGTATGTGGGAGGATGAAATTAACACTATACTGCTTGATAGAATCTGGAAATCTGCACTCTCCCGTATACATAGCTGCTCAATAAACAGCAGACATAGACTTATACAGTTCAAAGTACTACATCGCTTTCATTACTCCAAGGTCAAACTCCATAAATTCTATCCGTCCATCTCACCAGTGTGATAAATGTAAAGTAAACGATGGTAACGTTGCACATGTATTGGGACTGCCCATTGATTTACCAGTTTTGGTCAATGATTTTCTCCTTTTTCTCTGAAGTATACCACAAGACACTCCTTCCTGACAGGGATCTGGATCTATTCGGCTGCTCTGTTGAGTCCCAAAGTCTTCCATCAAGTATACAAACCGTCCTCCTAATGGGCACAGTCGTAGCGAAAAAATTAATTCTCAAAGACCTTGTTTCAAAAATTGGCTGAACGAGCTAACCTCAGTAATTCACATGGAGAAATTCCACTTTAACCACTCTAAATCACCACATAGGTGGGAAGAATCATGGGGACCTTTTCTAGAACATCTATGTAGTACCCACAACACTTGGGGCACACAGAATGAGCCAGGGCCCGTCATGTGAGGTGTCTCTTGGGGGCTGCTTGCGCTACGTGGGGGGATCTGGATTTGGACTTGTGTCATGGCTGCCAATCTATAGTAGGGGAGAGTGGGGTAATTTGTGCCAAGGGGCAAGTAGTGCCACCCCTGTTATCTAGAAAACCATAGAAGTTGGTCATGTGACCACATATTTTAGAAGAGGCATCCATTTCACTCATCTTGCAAAGAAGGGAGACACATGGCTTGAGAGGTAAGCACATTTCAGTTCAAAAAACATTTTTTTGCCCTCCAAAGTAAAATTTCTATGATCAAGGTTTTTTGATTGCTGTGTTTGAACAATTATAGAAAACTCTGAAAACAGTTCACACAGGTTTTAGTACTTTAGTAAGCTACACCATGAGTCTATACAGTTAGCATGATGTTAGCTCAAAACAGCTGGGGGATGCATTTTTTTCAAAATGGTGGGCTTGGGGTAATTTGTGCCAAAGGGCCTGGGGTAAGTTGTGCCAGTGGCACAACTTGTGATTATATACTATATATTACTTTATTGTATTTTATTGTTATTGTACATTGTCTTCTTACCTTTGATCACTAAAACTATTCAGATTCAGATGAAGATGATTTGCAGGTGCTCATTTTGAAATTTTTATTTTGTTCTGGGTATGTGTTCATGTGGCACTAGGCCTTGTTATAGAAAAGTGGCCTGTGATCTTGTTAAAATAATAAATAAATGTTAAATAAATAATTTTGTATTGAATTTGTTTTGCTTTTATATAGCATTATCATTTGTGAGATTAAAATGATGTTTTACTTAAATTATCAATGGCACAATTTACCCCAGTGTATTCTCTCTAATGGCACAATTTACCCTGCACCGGGGGCAAGTTGTTGCCACAAAACCACTTTTTTTTCAAAAGCTATATCTCTCAAACAGTTTATATAAGATCCAAAGTGATTGTTCCATGCACAACATCCTAAACTATATGTGCATATTTTAGTTGGAGGCATTACTGTAATCCCCTCGCTTTAAAGGCACTTTAAGTAAAAATTGGCACTACTTACCCCACTCTCCCCTACCTCAAACTCCTTTTTCCATTTTGCATCTCCGTTGATTATGTTCCTACATAAACACATTGAAATGTTTTTGCAGACAGAATGTGTGCAAATGATGTGTGCATGAATGATGTGTGCATGTGTCTTGTATGAATGTGTTGTGGATAAATGAGAATTTTTGGGTTTTCTTCTTCAGGGTGGGGTAAGGGTTATGATTGCACTGCAATTGTATTTTCATTTTCATTGTAGCAACATTCCAATAAAAATAATTGTCAAAAAGATGTTAAAAAGAATTTAAAGTATATTGTATGAATGGATATACATACACATATAGCCTATATTTGCGCACATATACTTACTACTTACTGGAGGACACCACCATCATTGGCCGGATCTCCAACAATGATGAGTTTTCATATCGGGAGAAAATCAACCATCTTGCAAAATGGTGCACAGACAACAACCTTCTGCTCAACGTCAGCAAAACCAAAGAGCTGATAGTTGATTTTCGAAAAAAAGAGGCAAAGACACACAACCCTGTCTACATCAATGGAGCTGAGGTGGAGCAAGTGAGCAGTTTTAAGTTCCTGGGAACATAACAGAGAACCTGACATGGACTTCACATACACTATATTACCAAAAGTATTCGCTCACCCATTCAAATGATCAGAATCAGGTGTCCTAATCACTTGGCCTGGCCACAGGTGTATAAAATCAAGCACTCAGGCATGCAGACTGTGAAACAAGACATTTGTGAAAGAATGGGCCGCTCTCAGGAGCTCAGTGAATTCCAGCGTGGAACTGTCATAGGATGCCACCTGTGCAACAAATCCAGTCGTGAAATTTCCTCGCTCCTAAATATTCCACAGTCAACTGTCAGCTCTATTAGAACAAAATGGAAGCGTTTGGGAACAACAGCAACTCAGCCACGAAGTGGTAGGCCACGTAAAGTGACGGAGAGGGGTCAGCGGATGCTGAAGCGCATAGTGCAAAGAGGTCGCCGACTTTCTGCACAGTCAATTGCTACAGAGCTACAAACTTCATGTGACCTTCAGATTAGCCCAAGTACAGTACGCAGAGAGCTTCATGGAATGGGTTTCCATGGCCGAGCAGCTGCAGCCAAGCCACACATCACCAAGTGCAATGCAAAGCGTCGGATGCAATGGTGTAAAGCACGCCGCCACTGGCCTCTAGAGCAGTGGAGACGCGTTCTCTGGAGTGATGAATCACGCTTTTCCATCTGGCAATCTGATGGACGAGTCTGGGTTTGGAGGTTGCCAGGAGAACGGTACATTTCAGACTGCATTGTGCCGACTGTGAAATTTGGTGGAGGAGGAATTATGGTGTGGGGTTGTTTTTCAGGAGCTGGGCTTGGCCCCTTAGTTCCAGTGAAAGGAACTTTGAATGCTTCAGGATACTAAAACATTTTGGACAATTCCATGCTCCCAACCTTGTGGGAACAGTTTGGAGCGGGCCCCTTCCTCTTCCAACATGACTGTGCACCAGTGCACAAAGCAAGGTCCATAAAGACATGGATGACAGAGTCTGGTGTGGATGAACTTAACTGGCCTGCACAGAGTCCTGACCTGAACCCGATAGAACACCTTTGGGATGAATTAGAGCGGAGACTGAGAGCCAGGCCTTCTCGACCAACATCAGTGTGTGACCTCACCAATGTGCTTTTGGAAGAATGGTCAAAAATTCCTATAAACACTCTCCTCAACCTTGTGGACAGTCTTCCCAGAAGAGTTGAAGCTGTAATAGCTGCAAAAGGTGGACCGACATCATATTGAACTCTATGGGTTAGGAATGGGATGGCACTTCAGTTCATAGTATGAGTAAAGGCAGGTGAGCGAATACTTTTGGTAATATAGTGTATCTCTTCCCTGGTTAAAAAAGCCCAGAAACGGCTGTATTTCTTAAGGAAACTTAAGAAATACAAATTCCCACGCCAAGTTCTTGTCAGCTTCTACAAAGGAGCGATTGAAAGCATCCTGACTGGAAACATCACAAACTGGCATGGGATGTGCACGGCCCAGGACAGGAAGACTCTGCAACGAGTGATTAAAACTGCCCAAAACATCATTGGCACCCATCTACCAAGCATCAGTGATATCAGGGAGGTGAGGTGAGATCCTAAAAGACAACACCCACCCCAGCCACAGCCTGTTCACCCTGCTGCCATCAGGCAAAAGATACAGAAGTATCCGCTGCCGTACCACCAGACTACAGAGCAGCTTCTTCCCTCAGGCTGTGAGACTACTAAATGCACCATCTGAACTCCTCCATGTTTAATAATTTTATTTTCTATACAATCAATTAATCAATCAAGAGGGAACCACACTTTAATTTCATTATTCAACCTGTTGTATAATGACAAATAAACTTCCTTGTATCCTTGTATCCTTGTATAATCAGAGTTTGAAATGATAAGTTAAATATCATGAAATGTTACACTACACTGCAATTAACTTTATTTTGAAAAATGAACACTGGAGTCATCACTCGCCTGTTTGATTCTACTGCTGTGCGCTCGCAGAGGGAGAGAAAAGTACCTAGGCAAGATTAAATTTAATCCATTTTTTTGTTCAAGCCTGTGAAAACTACCCTAATGTTATCGTTAATGTTAACATTGTAGGGCCCTATAATTTCAGCGATCACAGAATTGCTGACGGCATTGCGGAATTAGCAAAATAAAATGGAATCTATTTTTAACACGGAACATCGCGTAATTTGACATAATTTGAATGAAATGCTGTTTTTGTGTGCGATATGAACGTATGTCTGGGGGAAATTACATGGAGAGAAGCAAATCTGAGTGCCACAACCCCTCCAGTCGTTTCACTTGCACCTGCACTACCAAGGAAAAAACATTACAACAACTGCACCGGCACCGTACTAGTCCAAAAAGCAAAGAAACTTTCCAGGCTACAGCAGAGCACTGACATGGATTGTGTAACAAAGCGAAGAGTTGCCACTCCGCTCTATTTTCACTGGCTAACAGCAGCACACTGGCTTAGCTTGTCTATTCAGAGAAGCAGTATCACTTCGGCTTATTTTTCAATCTGTGTTATCACATTCATACTACTGCTCATTCATTGGTAATTGAATTGTTTGGTCTGTTTGATAAGTAATTTACATTTTTAAAACAAATAATAATTTAACATATTGTTAAATGGTTGAGGAAGGGGGAGGGGCTTAACACAAGATATATACACAGAAAAACAAAATTGCAAATTAATTCAAATAATTAAAATCATTAAACAAAAGTCATAAATTTACAAAGAAAACAACTATTCACAAAAGAAAATCAGAAAATAAATCCAAAAACAGTCACATAAATTTACAAGAAAAACAACCATAAGAAAATAAATCCCTTAGTCACACAGTCAGTCTTTCTGGGAAGAAGCTGCACAACAAGGTGACCCAGTGGTGGAAAATGGCCGGAGGGCCGGAGCACTGTGTCAGGTCCACCAGTGTTAATTTCATCAACTATTTTCAATTTAGTTTTAGTCTTAGTCTAGTGTCAAATGCCCTTTTTACTTTTAGTCATATTTAGTCAACTTGAATTCTTTTGTGTTTAGTCACATTTTAGTCAACGAGTCAGGTCCACCAGTGTTAATTTCATCAGCTATTTTCAATTTAGTTTTAGTCTTAGTCTAGTGTCAAATGCCCTTTTTACTTTTAGTCATATTTAGTCAACTTGAATTCTTTTTTGTTTAGTCACATTTTAGTCGACGAAAAGTCTTGGCATTTTAGTCTAGTTTTAGTCGAAGAAAATCCAAAGTATTTTAGTCTAGTTTTAGTCAATAGTTTTAGTCAATATTCTTTTTTGCTCTTTGACCTACATCATGTTGGCTTTTTTTTTTTTTTTTTAAATTTAACAATATTTTAAATTATTATTTTAAAAATGTAAATTACTTATCAATCAGACCTAACAATTCAGCTACCAATGAATGAGCAGTAGTATGCATGTGATAACATAGATTGAAAAATAAGCCGAAGTGATACCTCTTCTCTGAATAGACAAGCTAAGCCAGTGTGCTGCTGTTAGCCAGTGACCTCAGACTTCAGACAGTGCCACACACATGCACTCCGGCATGAGCACACAGCAGCGCAAGAGGAGAAAAAAACTAACGCGCATCCAATTAATGCACTTTCTGGATTGTAATTTAAAATTCTATGACGAAAAATATGACTGATATCGATGTACAGTCCGGGCCAGCGTTGCGTTCAAGTGCAACTCCAAAAAGGAGGACAAATAAGCGTCCGGCTTGAGGCTGCGCCGGACGCCGGACAAGGCATTTAAATTCCAGACTGTCCGGCCTAAATCCGGACGTATGGCCACCCTAACACCTACACACCAAACCAAACGACCCACCAGAAAAGCAGTGTGTGCACACTCATGCCAGATGAGCGAGGGGATCCAGCACGGACGGACCTAGAAGGCAAGAGTGTTTAATAAATAACAGCAACGTAAAATACTGAGCAAACCACGACGAAATCAGCAGCTACAAACATACCTGAGCGAGAGCAGCACAGGTGCGACCCAGCGAGGCAAACAGGAAGTGAGGCGCCGTGGGCGTCAAAGAGGAAATGGATTCAAGATGGTAAGCCCCTCTCCTTTATACTAAGTTGACCCCCAGCGATTGGCCAATGAGCCAGGCAATCTGGACACCAAAGAATTCAGCTGGCACAACACATACTGCCACATACAATAGCATATATATAACTTACTTCAAGACAGTGGGTCCTCAAGGAGAGAGAAAAGCGAGAGAGAGAGAGAGAGACAGACAGACTGTGTATGTGTGTGTGTGTGTGTTTATGTGTGTGTGTGGAGGGGTTGGTTGTGTGTGGGGTGGTGGGTATGTATGAGGGTGTAGGAGTGGCTCTTAAAAGAGCCATTAGGTTGTTACAAAAAAAAAAAAAAAAGGAGGAATAGGTGGAGGAACAGGGAGAGAGGTGGTGGGACTATTGACAGGAGCTGTTGGACAAAGGAAAAAAATGTTAAGCTATTTCTCCTGCAACAAGTCTTCCTAGATCTGTCATATTATCAATGCAGAAAATACACTTTGGGCGTTTTCACACCAGAAAGTCCGAACCAAGGTCCGAACCAAACTCCATAATTCTGTTACATTGTAACACATTTGGTCCGGTTGGTTTGGTTTCACACTGCAAATAGAGTAACGGACTTTACAAGACAAACATACATGGGAAATTTATTCTTCTCATTAGAGGACGCATCAACTCCCAATGCACTTCCGCGGCTCATTTTGCTTTGGTTACACTGAGTTGTTGGGCTCATAGATATCTATAATAAAGGCTAGATGTCTTACGGCGGAGTCTGTAACGTCATCACCGGGCGGCCATCTTGCCACAGGCAAGCTGTCTGGCGAAGTTTATGGTAACAGACGGAAGGTGAGTGATCTGCACAAACGTAAATACTCCTATCTCGCTGAAATCTTGACGGATTTACAAACGATTTGGTTTCTTATAAACGTTATTAACGTGGCTACAATTCTGGATGTTTGACTGGAAGTGTAACATAATTATTAATTAAATGCAGTATTATAGCTACATCTCTGACGTTTATAACAAACCACACCGTTTGAAAATCGGTAGAAAATTGAGCAAGTTATGGTTATTAAAAAGTACATGCACCACTACCACACAATGTTATAAGTGAGCGAGCTGACTGTGGCAAGATGGCCGCCATGTGCAGATGTGCGACTCCATTGGCCGGCAGCGCCCATGAGACATCTAGCCTTTATTATAGATATCTATGGTTGGGCTGGCCGGCCGGCATCTGACATCAGTATTACTTCCTGTTTACACAAAATGAATCGAGCGAGCCAGAGCCGGCTTTGGGCATAGGCGGTATAGGCAGCTGCCTAGGGCGCCATCTGTTGGAGGGGCGCCGCTAGCGGCCGGAGGGTCACCGGCAGCGGTTGTTTACCGGAGGGATACCAGCAGGATTTTATCGGCGTGTTAGGTAGAGTCGTCGGCGACATAGGTAAAGCCGGCACTGGAGCGAGACATCTTTTTCCCGTTCTAATATTTTTGTCGGTATATTGCTACCAGCAGCATCAAGTTAATGAGCAATACATCAGAGTAATTGCTGTAAGCAAGATGAGCCTCCTCCTCATGCGAAAACTTTATCGAGAGGAGGAGAAAATGGCATACAGTCCTGCGAGTTATGGCAATGTGTATTCCGGAGAGAAGGTGAGTGGGAATATTTTTTAAAAAGATGAGCTGTCAGTAGTGATGTATTAACTTGTCTTTATAGTGCTATACATTTTACCATGCGACACTTTTCATTCAGCATAATAACGGACATGAGTCGACTAACGTTGTGCCTTGCGTGTCACAGCAACGTTTAACGTTCGCAGCTAAAGTTAGCATGCCGTCGGAGACGCATGACCATGGTAACCAGCTGGTTAGTGTGACGTAACTTTCTGTGCCGTAATTAAATCAGAGCAGAAGAAGAAAAAAACTTCCTGTCATTGATACGAAGGTCCGAACCATACAAACAGTTGTTTTCACACTGCAGAAGGTCCGAACCATGGTTCGTTTGGTCCGGACCGAGACCGCCTCTTTTGGTCGGACCAAATTTTGGTCCTTTGGTGCGGACTGTGGTCCGCGGCACCTTTCACACCTGTAATTTAGGTTTGGATCAAATTGCTAAGTCCGAAAGTCCGGACCAAACGAGACAGGTGTGAAAACACCCTTACACACCTAGCCAGCAGATATTGAGGTAACTTAGTGATAAGCCCTTAGTTCATTACAACAAGGGCTGGCAACTAATATTCTAAAGGAGTAATTGAGTACTGCTTGTCTCTGAATATCCATTCTGTTTTTCTTCTCCTAACCTATTTATATGGCTATGTTGATAAGATAAGAGAAACAACTGGAAAATTACAAACTTGCAGCAAACACCATGAACGTTGTTTTTGCGGATTGTCCATATCCTACCAACCAAAGCGTCTCAGCTGAAAGGCGCGGCACCTTCAAAGCACTCTCACGCGCTCCCAGCTGGGCTTTCAGAGAAGCACCTAGTTGTTTCTGCTGGGACAAAACGCTTTGGTGGACACAGCCCCCAAACATGCACTGTTTATCTCTGGATATTCTGAGACAAGTGGTATTAATTTCTCCTTCGCTGATGCTGATGTTGTTGCATCCTCATACAGGCAGGATGCGATGTTTGGTCTTTACGTTGTTTGTCTTGCCCGTCCCGCCCCTCCTCTACTGCGATTGGACACCTGTGTAAAAGGTGACATTGATGAGCGCGACCCAAAGTTGAACATTTAAACTCAGCAACCAGAAACTAGGCTTGAGTTAATACCATTAATATGCCATCATTGCACCGTTTGGAGAATTATTACTTTGCAAATAATGAAAACTCTTCCAGTACTGGCCTCAGTAACACAGCTCCACAGTCCACCAAGCCACCTTAGGGTTTTCTAAATGACCCTTGCCCTACCTGAGCTGCGCTAAAATGATAAACATACAACCCGACCTTTGGAAAAATGCTTCCTATATCAATGGCCTGACTCCGGCGGGTTTTGGAGGTTCCTGTAGGATCAAAAGACTGGTCTGACTGCAATATGATCAACTCAGAAACATTAAATTTCAGCTAGCTGAAGACCTGCGCTAGTAAAATGATAAAAATACAACCTGACCTTTGGAAAAATGCTTCTTATATCTATAGATAGATAGATACACTATATTACCAAAAGTATTCGCTCACCTGCCTTTACTCATACTATGAACTGAAGTGCCATCCCATTCCTAACCCATAGAGTTCAATATGATGTCGGTCCACCTTTTGCAGCTATTACAGCTTCAACTCTTCTGGGAAGACTGTCCACAAGGTTGAGGAGAGTGTTTATAGGAATTTTTGACCATTCTTCCAAAAGCGCATTGGTGAGGTCACACACTGATGTTGGTCGAGAAGGCCTGGCTCTCAGTCTCCGCTCTAATTCATCCCAAAGGTGTTCTATCGGGTTCAGGTCAGGACTCTGTGCAGGCCAGTCAAGTTCATCCACACCAGACTCTGTCATCCATGTCTTTATGGACCTTGCTTTGTGCACTGGTGCACAGTCATGTTGGAAGAGGAAGGGGCCCGCTCCAAACTGTTCCCACAAGTTTGGGAGCATGGAATTGTCCAAAATGTTTTGGTATCCTGAAGCATTAAGGGGCCAAGCCCAGCTCCTGAAAAACAACCCCACACCATAATTCCTCCTCCACCAAATTTCACAGTCGGCACAATGCAGTCTGAAATGTACCGTTCTCCTGGCAACCTCCAAACCCAGACTCGTCCATCAGATTGCCAGATGGAAAAGCGTGATTCATCACTCCAGAGAACGCGTCTCCACTGCTCTAGAGGCCAGTGGCGGCGTGCTTTACACCATTGCATCCGACGCTTTGCATTGCACTTGGTGATGTGTGGCTTGGCTGCAGCTGCTTGGCCATGGAAACCCATTCCATGAAGCTCTCTGCGTACTGTACTTGGGCTAATCTGAAGGTCACATGAAGTTTGTAGCTCTGTAGCAATTGACTGTGCAGAAAGTCGGCGACCTCTTTGCACTATGCGCTTCAGCATTCGCTGACCCCTCTCCGTCACTTTACGTGGCCTGCCACTTCATGGCTGAGTTGCTGTTGTTCCCAAACGCTTCCATTTTGTTATAATAGAGCTGACAGTTGACTGTGGAATATTTAGGAGCGAGGAAATTTCACGACTGGATTTGTTGCACAGGTGGCATCCTATGACAGTTCCACGCTGGAATTCACTGAGCTCCTGAGAGCGGCCCATTCTTTCACAAATGTCTTGTTTCACAGTCTGCATGCCTGAGTGCTTGATTTTATACACCTGCGGCCAGGCCAAGTGATTAGGACACCTGATTCTGATCATTTGAATGGGTGAGCGAATACTTTTGGTAATATAGTGTAGATAGATAGATAGATTTTTATTGTCATTGCACAATCATATACGTATAATAATGCAACGAAATTAGGCTCAGTCCTTTCGGTGCAGGGGAGAATAGAAAGCATCGTGTATCTTGCTAGTTGAATAGCCAAGTCCAGTAATAGATGGCTGCAGCCATGTCTCTGATATCAGAAAAAATGCAACAGACACGGAAACACTTGTTGGATGTGCAAGCACAGTTCGTCATCCCGTGTTCGCCATGGACCTGGCGCTGGAAATGCTGGGAGGCGGCGGCCCAAAGGGCTGCCCTTTCAGCCGTGTCAACGCGCCGGCCCTGCAGCCTCGGCGTCCTCCGGAATGTCCTGGCAGCGACGAAAGTCCGGTGAAATTGGCATCCCGCAGCGCAATCCCAAGCTCAAAAGGTGCTGACGACTGTACGCGTACATTGCCCAACATAAGGTGGTGTTTTAAGCTAAAAACACAACCGTTCACACATACAAAAACATATAATACGGCACCGAGAGTGGAGAGCTGTAGCCGCTGCGTCTATGCGCGCCGCATAGACCTGAGTCCTGCGGGTTTTGGAGGATCCCGTCGGGTCAAAAGACTGATCTGACTGCAATATGATCAACTCAGAAACATTAAATTGAAGCTAGCTTTCAGCTAATGTTAGCTGTAAAGCTAAACGCTATCGGAGCAAAGTTAAATTTCTCCTTTGATTTCATCAAACGTCAATCGCCTGCGGTTCTGCACCGACAAATGAAATGTAATTAACATGATTACACCCTAAGGGAACCTAAAAGCTGTTTAACAAAAGCCATTAATAGTTTTAAAAATACAGTACAGGCCAAAAGTTTGGACACACCTTCTCATTCAATGCGTTTTCTTTATTTTCATGACTATTTACATTGTAGATTCTCACTGAAGGCATCAAAACTATGAATGAACACATGTGGAGTTACGTACTTAACAAAAAAAGGTGAAATAACTGAAAACATGTTTTATATTCTAGTTTCTTCAAAATAGCCACCCTTTGCTCTGATTACTGCTTTGCACACTCTTGGCATTCTCTCGATGAGCTTCAAGAGGTAGTCACCTGAAATGGTTTTCCAACAGTCTTGAAGGAGTTCCCAGAGGTGTTTAGCACTTGTTGGCCCCTTTGCCTTCACTCTGCGGTCCAGCTCACCCCAAACCATCTGGATTGGGTTCAGGTCCGGTGACTGTGGAGGCCAGGTCATCTGCCGCAGCACTCCATCACTCTCCTTCTTGGTTAAATAGCACTTACACAGCCTGGAGGTGTGTTTGGGGTCACTGTCCTGTTGAAAAATAAATGATGGTCCAACTAAACGCAAACCGGATGGGATGGCATGTCGCTGCAGGATGCCAATTTTGAATAAATCCCCAACAGTGTCACCAGCAAAACACCCCCACACCATCACACCTCCTCCTCCATGCTTCACAGTGGGAACCAGGCATGTGGAATCCATCCATTCACCTTTTCTGCGTCTCACAAAAACACGGCGGTTGGAACCAAAGATCTCAAATTTGGACTCATCAGACCAAAGCACAGATTTCCACTGGTCTAATGTCCATTCCTTGTGTTTCTTGGCCCAAACAAATCTCTTCTGCTTGTTGCCTCTCCTTAGCAGTGGTTTCCTAGCAGCTATTTGACCATGAAGGCCTGATTGGCGCAGTCTCCTCTTAACAGTTGTTCTAGAGATGGGTCTGCTGCTAGAACTCTGTGTGGCATTTATCTGCTCTCTGATCTGAGCTGCTGTTAACTTGCGATTTCTGAGGCTGGTGACTCGGATGAACTTATCCTCAGCAGCAGAGGTAACTCTTGGTCTTCCTTTCCTGGGTCAGTCCTCATGTGTGCCAGTTTCGTTGTAGTGCTTGATGGTTTTTGCGACTCCACTTGGGGACACATTTAAAGTTTTGGCAATTTTCCGGACTGACTGACCTTCATTTCTTAAAGTCATGATGGCCACTTGTTTTTCTTTAGTTAGCTGATTGGTTCTTGCCATAATATGAATTTTAACAGTTGTCCAATAAGGCTGTCAGCTGTGTAGTAACCTGACTTCTGCACAACACAACTGATGGTCCCAACCCCATTGATAAAGCAAGAAATTCCACTAATTAACCCTGATAAGGCACACCTGTGAAATGAAAACCATTTCAGGTGACTACCTCTTGAAGCTCATTGAGAGAATGCCAAGAGTGTGCAAAGCAGTAATCAGAGCAAAGGGTGGCTATTTTGAAGAAACTAGAATATAAAACATGTTTTCAGTTATTTCACCTTTTTTTGTTAAGTACATAACTCCACATGTGTTCATTCATAGTTTTGATTCCTTCAGTGAGAATCTACAATGTAAATAGTCATGAAAATAAAGAAAACACATTGAATGAGAAGGTGTGTCCAAACTTTTGGCCTGTACTGTACATTTTATCAGTCATGCATCTTTATCTTACCTAGTGCTGAGGCAGGATGGAGTCAACTAAATGCTTCCAGTTGTCCGCGGTACAGAGAAATTTGTCGCTCCCTGCTGGTAGTACACTCTCATACAGGCGTGTCAATTTAGCGCTTGGGAAAGGCAAAACGTGACATTGATACGGTATCACAATTGAACCAGTGTGCGAATTTGGCCGTGATACTGGGTTGGTCATTCTGATAGATTGTTGCAAACGTGGCAAAGACCGATGGTGTGTCTCAAATCGCTCACTTCTGTTAGTACACTGCCTGTAAGTACACTTAGCTGACAGTACACTTAGTGGCACAGTGCGTGAATTTCGATAGTGAAGGGTGTCTCAATTGGCGCACTTCCCGTTGTGCACTTACCGGAAATGACGATCGCCACAGCTTCTTCTTCCTCTCCTCCTTCTCTCTAACTCCGAACAGAGATTTACTGCCAACTACCGTCACCCGCGAAAATAGCTCTATTCATTACTGATTTTGATTGATTCTGAAATGTATAATTTGTTATTGAAGAATGTTTCGTTGGCCACAGCTTCCCCTACCCTGTGGCCGACAGTTGGCATCAGGCGCCTGATGGCGACCGGTGCCGCGGCCGGCCCGCTTGATGGCGACCGGTGCCGCAGCCGGCCCGCCTGATGGCGACCGGTGCCGCGTCCGGCTTTGGTTTTCGGTGGTAAAGTTATCCAGAAGTAGAGGTAGAAGTAGAAGTGTACACATCCTATCTTCAGAATAAAAGCATCACCACTGCTTCTAAGGTATTAGAGTTTTATTTTTGTAAACAACCGGAAATGACTGTACTTTGCACAATCACTAGCTTGAGAGTTATCCGAAAACGTCGAAGCAATTTTCAAAACAGACGTTATTTGGACCAACTCACCACATATTTGGAATCTACGTGGTTACTTTCTCACCTGAAAAAAAATTAAAACTTAATAAAGTGACATATTAACAGTAGTAAAACGAAAAGTCAAGTCAGCTTTTTTAGGTAGCTACTACTGCCACTTCAGTAGTGCCGTTAGGGTGAGAAGTGTCCATCGTTCCACACTCAACTTTTTGACCGTTTTGACTGTACATCCGATTATTTGTAGTGCACCTCATTTTGTTAGTATTTTCAGTGTGAACGCACTTACGCACTCAAAATACTAAGTGTAAGTGCAGAAGTGCGCGATTTGAGACACACCACGAGTTTTGTCTGGTGTTTAGCACAGACAATACGGGACGGGCAAGTTAGTGGCGCTGATAGTGGGGTGGACAGCCAAGCTGTATTGGGCATTTCAGAAATTTATAATGTTTTAGAATATCATGCCTATTTATTCACAAAGTAGGTTTTTATGTTTATGTGTACAATAGAAAAAAATAATATTTTTAGGTGTGTTTTTGTAATCCAAACCATGGATGTAACAGCCCTCTCCCAGGTATGCGTCTGCACAGGCTCGTGTCCGAGTCTGTCTATCAGGGGTGGTGCCAGACATTGTAGACATCCAGGGCCGACTGGGGAGTCCGGGGGTATGGCAGAAAATTTTGTAAAACAACCCCTTGGCTTCGGGGACTTTTAAAAGACTTATAATGGCAAAATTTAGACTTAAAACATAATGCATTCAATTTACTGTTTAATCATTTAAGGTTGTATGCCTACTTAGGGTCAATAGGCTTTGGAAGGCGGCTCACTGGAATTGAAAGCACTCATGTAGTTCTATCAAAGTCCTTTTAGGCCAAGCCTGTTCACTTGGCGGCCATATTGGTAACGCCTTTTGGGTATCTATTTCAGATTAGTAAGTGCAGGTGCCTATCAACATGAATGGAGAATGAGCCCAAACTGCACATAGGAAGGTCATGGCCACAAACAAAAGTATACCACACAAATCCTTGTTTAAATCTGAATCTGAATCAATTGGTATAAATATCTCCCCATAAAGTTAGAACAAGGCTTAATGCCCTATTTTTCACGTAACATACACACTGACAGAGTACATCCTGGCCTGTTTCAATTCCTTCACAATGTGCCCTATGATTTCTTGTGAGACACTACTTATCATTTCATTTTGTGAAGAATGAGAGTGATAGGTGGTATTTAAATGCAGCAACCAGAAACTAGGCTTGAGTTAATACCATTAATATGCCCTCATTGCACCATTTGGAGAATTATTACTTTGCAAATAATGAAAACTCTTCCAGTACTGGCCTCAGTAACACAGCTCCACAGTCCATCAAGCCACCATAGGGTTTTCTAAATGACCCTTGCCCTACTTGAACTGCGCTAAAATGATAAAAATACAACCTGACCTTTGGAAAAATGCTTCCTATATCAATGGCCTGACTCCGGCGGGTTTTGGAGGTTCCCGTAGGATCAAAAGACTGGTCTGACTGCAATATGATCAACTCAGAAACATTAAATTTAAGCTAGCCGAAGACCTGCGCTAGTAAAATGATAAAAATACAACCTGACCTTTGGAAAAATGCTTCCTATATCTATGACCTGACTCCTGTGGGTTTTGGAGGATCACTGGATTTCTAACTGGAATCCAGTGTGAACAAATAACAAGAGCATAAATAACAAGAAGGGGCACTCTCAATTAGTGCAGTTACAAAGGGCATTACAAGAGATCTGTCATTAAAAGCAACATGCATCAGTATATCATTTCATTTGTCAATATAATACAATGCAATACAATAATGTCTGATTTGACATTCATTCCGATTCATTTCAAATCAATATAAGCACCCAACACCAGACTTTAAAGTCAAAATACACACTCAATATGTAGCGCTAGCCGCTGAACTAATGGTCCCTTTGAAATATATGGAGACGGCTAGGCTACCACTACAAACATAACAAACAGTCACCAGTTCGCTTTTCAGTTTCAGTTCAGTTTTAGGTGACGACGTCAGGCACAGACGGAACACAGCCGTAAGTGGCTCCTAAAAGTTAGGGGTCATCATGGTAAGTATAAAGCGATATATCAACAAAGAAACTGTTAATAACTCCAAACCCACTGGCAGCAAACTCTGTCACAACTGCGGCTTGGCAGCCGCGAAGGTTCTTCCTGAAACCAAGCACCAGGCTACCGTTTGCACGTGGGTTACCATATAAATTCACAAAAAGAGCACAGAAATGAAAATTACAGAAACCTTAAATGCCACTGTGTGTTTCATCTAGCCAATGACCGACAGAATAATAAGAATCACTTTATTGTCAACAACAAAATTAAGTATTAAGGTATAGATGCCCTCTTGTACGAGTCGGGAATCGAACCCTCAGTCTCCTGCATGTCAGGGAGAGACACTAGTCAGTTTGCCATCAGGGCTTGTGTGTTTTGCATAAGTTTGGGCTCATTGTCCAATTCATGTTGATAAGTTACGAAAAAATGCAAAGTCTGATCGGTTTGAAAATTGACACATCGCTTCTTCTCCACAAGATGCACATTTTTCGTATAGGATAATAAAATAATGATTAAAATAAAAATAAAGTTCAAAAAAGATCTGGGGCTTTTGAGGAAAGATCTGGGGCTTAAGCCCCAAAAGCCACCCCACTGCACCGTGCCTACTGTCTATCAGCATTTAGGGATAAACAAAAAAAACATTGTGGCTCAGCCATCGGTGACTCTAAGTTTAGCTAACACCGTGAAAAAGGCCTGTTAAAAACCAGGTTTAAGTTTGTAAAAAAATAAAAATAAAATTTATGAACTGGTGGACCGGGAATCAACAACGGGAATATCCTTGTCTGGTGTTGCTGAATTCGACACAGTGTATGATCGCTGTTTATTTTTTTATTTGTTTATTTAAAAGGCACAGTGTACATTCATGGACATTTCAGTATTGAATTAAAATGTAGGCTACATGCACCGGAATTAGCTAGATTAGCTAGTTTTCATCCGCAGTCCCGTTGTCATGAAGACGTGTCCAGGTGTCTCATGCTCACGCATAGGTGAGGGGAAGAAGTGGTTCGGTTGTCATTCACATTGGTGAGTAAGCAATCTTAGCAAGATGCGACAGAAATGGATAGGACAGCAGGTGGAAGGGTGTGGAAAACTGAACGGAGGTAGCTTTTATATTTACACATATAGTGTTTATTTGAATGTATATATGTATCAGTATTATTTTTATTCATTAATCCATAGATTCATTTTATCAAAATCAAATGAAAGACTGTAAAAAACTGTAAAAAACTATAGAAGACACACTAGCAATCATCACACACAATGTGCCAGTTAAGGGCTTGCCATCGACTGAATCAACATGGCTAAACATGTCCCCTCCCCCCCAATTTGAGGGGAGCAAAATCCCATTCAATGTGTTTTCAGTTGATCATTTCTCCCTTGTGATAAGACCAATTGGATTTGTGAGTTATACTGTTGGAATGCCAGTCCCCGTTACAATAGGGTATAACTGTAAGGATGAGGCAACACAGCGAAACAGGTGGGAAGCACAATATTTTATTCATTTTCTGATTTTGCCATATGCTGTCAATTAAGTGCCAGTTAGGTACACCTGTGAGTGCAATTTAAATTACCAACAGAAGAACACTGACGGGAATTTTGATTGACTGAAAGGACATTCAGAGGGATTATATAATCACAAGTTGTGCCACTGGCACAACTTACCCCAGGCCCTTTGGCACAAATTACCCCAAGCCCACCATTTTGAAAAAAATGCATCCCCCAGCTGTTTTGAGCTAACATCATGCTAACTGTATAGACTCATGGTGTAGCTTACTAAAGTACTAAAACCTGTGTGAACTGTTTTCAGAGTTTTCTATAATTGTTCAAACACAGCAATCAAAAAACCTTGATCATAGAAATTTTACTTTGGAGGGCAAAAAAATGTTTTTTGAACTGAAATGTGCTTACCTCTCAAGCCATGTGTCTCCCTTCTTTGCAAGATGAGTGAAATGGATGCCTCTTCTAAAATATGTGGTCACATGACCAACTTCTTCTATGGTTTTCTAGATAACAGGGGTGGCACTACTTGCCCCTTGGCACAAATTACCCCACTCTCCCCTATGGCTCTTGTAATGCACTGACTTCGCAGATTGATATGACAGATGATGATACTGTATGATCACAGTGACAGTGTAAGACTAGCTGAGGGTGGATTTTATTATCATTATTATTATTTTTTTTTTTTATTATTATTATTACCTGCCACTGCAAGGCAGGTAGGGGTGCACAGGCCCATAACAAATTTGTAAGTTGTGGTCTGTACATACAGTTGCTCAGAGATAACAATTCTACAGCCAGTGACTCAACAATATTCTCTCTCCCAGGGAAATTTAAAGGAAACCTGGCCATTTCTGCTTCAAGTATCAGCTTGGTTTCAGGGCCCTTCAGTCTAATCCAGCGGTGTCCAGTCATGTGCCATGGAGGGCAGAGAGGCTGCAGGTTTTCATTCCAACCAAAAACTCTACCAGGTGATTTCACCTCACCTTCAAGCAGAGAGGGGGAACTAATCAGTGAAATCACCTGGTGGAAGTTTTGGTTGGAATGAAAACCTGCAGCCTCTTGGCCCTCCATGGCACATGATTGGACACCCCTTATCTAATCTGTGGTTGTGATACACTACTCACAAAAAGTTAGGGATATTTGGTTTTGGGTGAAATTTCAGGATGCACCTAAAATGCATTATAACCTTTACAGGTGAACTTAATGTGACCTTCTGTAAACTTTTGAATGCACATGTCCAACTGTTCAATGTTTCAGTACTTTTTGCACAAGTTGCTGTTCTCTAACAAGGAGTTTAATGGCAAAATTCACATCAGGTGTTTGATGCTCCAGCTCATCGAGGCCGTATCATTAGGGAACGGCTGCTGGAGACTGGGGTACCTCAGATGGAGAGGCCTGCACTTTCTCAGACCTGAATCCCATAGAAAACCTATGGGATCAGCTGAGTCGCCGTGTAGAGGCTCGGAGCTCTGTACCCCAGAACCTCAATGTCCTGAGGGCCGCCCTTCAAGAAGAGTGGGATGCCATGCCTCAGCAGACAATAAATCGACTTGTGAACAGCATGAGACGTCTTGGTCAAGCTGTAATGGATGCTCAAGGGCACATGACAAGTTATTGACACTGACGTTTTTTGTTGCGGTATACCCACCACTGTTGTTGGCTTTTGTTTCAAGAAATTGTTTGAGATGAGGAAATCACCAGTGTATGCTTCTACTTAAATGCCCTACTTTCATGATATAATATCACTGTAGCGTGAACTTTTTATATTTTCCATAAACTTAACCCAAAAGCCAAATATCCTTAACTTTTTGTGAGTAGTGTATGTTGGAGGTAGTAGGGAATTTAAGCAGGACGGTTTTCAGGACGGCTCCGCTAGGTGGAAGTGCGGCTGCTATGACGCAATCGCCGTTGCAGCCAAAATCGTTAAGCAAACAGCCGTCGGCAACGGGTACCCACCCCTTTCACTGAACTCTTGGTTCCCATGGTGACGCGTCTATGCTAAAAAGTTAGTCTAAAAAGTTGATTCAACAACAAAATGCTTAAAAACTTGTTGCAAATCTACTTTATATTATACCATTAATTTGTGCAGCCTTAATATTTGTGAAATATTTGTGTAGCCTCTTATGATAGAAATAGGCATATGTGAAATTCAATTAAATGCCATATAGGCTATTGTGACATGGAAAAATAAAAATGAATTGTTGATTAAACAAAAACATATTTGAAAGGTTATAAACTACACAATGTTATTCCATTAATATCTGTAAACCATTTGTGTAGCTTGTAGGAACCATGACTCAACAGGTCATATTGCATCAATGACTGTTTATTAATAAATTAAACATTGAAGTAAACAAACATAGCCGGGCTTTCTCTTAGTTATCTGGCTTCACTTAACCAGACATCCGCACTCCGGATTTTCGGTACCATAAAGCCAGCTATCAACCCAGGCTTTTCCAATCTAGATCTGTGCGCCCTCACATAAAAAGGGCGGTGTTTGCGGCATGCGACCAATCACAGACAAGGAAAAATCCACCCGAGCCGCATACAAACAATTTACCAGAGGCCTGTACCATAAAGCTGGATTTCATTTTAGCGAGCTAACTTCAGGATTAACCCTGGCTTTTCTGTACCATAAAGGTGGCTTACTTTTTATCGGGCTATGTTGCTGCTGAGTGGGAGACACATTAATTTATTGAACACGCAAATGTTACTATAGTCAAATCTACTCGTGCCGTCATGGTGGGGAAGTCAGATTATAATCCCACTAATTTACGCACTGACACAGTCGGTGATTTTTTTTTTTTTTTTTTTTTTTTTTTTTTTTGCCAGCATTCCTTGCAGCTTCAATTGTGTTGCTTTTTGCCTGGATGGTGGATTTATATTCCTCGTATTTATTTCAGATTATTGTCTGCTTGTTCATGCAAACAACGCGCCCAAAGTGCAAAAAAATCACTCACCTGTTCGCGGCGTTGTGTGGCTACGTCGAAGTGTGCTTTGTGCCGTAGTAGAATGGACTGCTACGGCAGGCAGGTTTATATGTCGAGCGCCGATCCGCTTCTGGTTACCGTAGCGGACTGCCGTAGCGGCCCATGTTTAAATTCCCTAGTAGCTATTATAGTTGTTGCGGCGGTCGGCCTGGAGGTGTGGCAGCGGCCGCGCTGCTCCGTGTTGTGTGGTGGCGGGGGCGCACACTACTCTGTGTGTGTGTCAGTGGGCGCGCATGTAGGTCTTGCTGCAAGGTGCGCCTCAGCAGGTGAGCAACATCAACCTGATTGGCAGCGCACGCCACAAGCATAGAACAATACAACCATTCATTCGGTTCTAGACGGAGCTGAGGAGAGCAGGAGCAATCACCAAACACTTAAAAAAAAAAAAAAAAAAAAACGGGAGACGCATGGGGAAAAGAACTAAAAAACCAAAAGGACTACCGGTGAGCTTAAATGGACTGATATACGATCTCCGACTGCCTATGCATTTGCGCCGATAGATTGCACTGCTACTCTTTTGTTTGCATGAGGATCGAATTTAAATTTAGTAGTTGCAATCTGCTAAAATATTTACTGAAATATTTAATTTGTGCTTATGCCAGTTGTGTGGGTTACTTTATTTATCACTATTTTGTTTAATTTGTAGAGCAAACGGTGGCCAAATTAGTGTGCTTAAAACCTTGTTTAAAAAATAGATAAATTGTTGTGTAAACAGTCTAGTATTTAAAATATAGCGAATTTTGCTTTATTAAATTACAAGGTAAAAAATTGAGTATTTTTGTTCAAAAGTGGTTGTTAAAATCTACAGTAAAATCAGGTTAAAATACTTGATTCCATTTAAGTTAAATAAAATGTGTGGTTAGTTAAAAATGTGAAGTCTGTGTGATATAAATCTGTATAAAATTTAGGTTAAAACATGAGGTAAAATGATTTAATTTAAATATAAGTTGTTCTAAAAGTAAAACTAGATTTCTATTAATTCATGTCTGTGGATTAATTAATTAATGGCTAAATTTACACACTTACCTGGGATTATTTAGCAAAGTAAGTTTGTTTAAAATATACTTACCTTTACAATATTAAATGCACTTACCTGAAAATAATATGTTGAAATGTACTTACCTTATTTACTTACCTTACTTGATGGAAAATGCTGAATTTTATTTACATTGGTTTTACTCATTTTGTGTTTAAAGGTTTTTCACCTTCCTTTATTACTGGCTAAATAAACTGAAGGCTGAGTGAAATCCTGTGTCTGGTGAAGTCCTTCCTTTTTCAAGTGTGGGAAACCATGGCGTCCTAAAAGACATTTGACAATAGTTGAGTCAGTTTTGTAGTTTTCATTTGTTGTATAGTGCCATCTATAGACATAGACCAAGAGTATTTGATCATGTTTTATTGCTGTTACACTTGAAAGATTTTGAGCTGTAACTAAAATGCGGATAGATACAATAGATACAGTTCTTCTTCTGGTGCATCCTGGTGTGGCAGCCTGTTGCAGCATTATATTTTGTATTTTTTTTTTTTTTGTCACTTTATTTCCTTGTGTTTTTGTGTATTCAGATATTTTGATAGTGACTGAGCAACAATGGCTACTTTTCCTGTGGTTTTCCTGTTACTTTCTGTACTCTTTTTAATAGAAAGCTATGCTTAGTTGAGTAAACACATTTTTTTTTACTCACATGACAGCTTGTAGCATTGAGTAAACCAGTGCTACCTGCCACAGCAAAGCATTAAATCCCAAAGGAGCTATGGAGACGATGGTGGGTTTGCGGAGCTAAGCTGAGTGAGGAAGAGTAAACACAACCCTCTGTCCCAGTGATTATTATTTGGAGTGTCAGATCCGAAATAAGATAGACGAGCTTGGTGTGCTGATCAAGGCCCAGAGGGAATATTTTGAGAGCAGTATTTTGTGTTTCACAGAAACATGGCTGCATGCGCACATTTCTTATTCTGACTCCTGGACTACAGTGCAGCTGTACCCAGCTTCACGACTGTTTGGGTGGACTGGGACTTCATATGGAACAGTAAGAAGGACAGAGGGATTGCAGTGTATGTGAATGAAAGAGGATGGTTACAAAGCCCCTGTGTCTTCTGGAAGACGGAGTTTGTGGGGGAGTGCCTGGGCGTCCACACTGATAACAAGCTGAAGCGGAAGACCAACAAAGAGGCTGTTAAGAATGGGATGAGTAGACTCTATTTCCCTTTGAAGCTGTGCAATGTATGCAGCTACCTGTTGGAGATCTTTTTCTCAGTCTGCTGTGGCCAGTGCACTGAACTTTGCTGATGCACTGATTAACTCTCTACAACAACTCACTTCTGTCTGAACTCTCTTTGTAGTTTCTGTCTTGACACCATACAACATTCAACACTTTTGGCAGGTGTGAAAGGCCCCTTAAACTATTTTTAACTTTTTCTTCAAGGAAGCAGATATTCATCATAGAGGCACTGTTTCCCTCCCTAGCGTAATTGGGATGATGGGGAAGACCGCATAACAAACCAAAGAACTACCGTTGTATGGTGGCCTGAATGAAGAGGAAATTTTTCTCCTCATGGAATCACTAATATTATTGTTCCAGTTACAGAGTGATTAGATTTTCTGTGTGGAGGCAGCCAACAACAGTAACATGAAAGTCTTTGTCTCTTTGAGGAACATGAGTGCAGCTATCAATGAGGAGCTGTTAAACATTGCTTTTGTCTGCTGTGTTAATTGTTCCAGTTGTTAATTGTGTTATTTTGCTTAAAAGATGGTAAAGATGATACATAAGTCAACCAAATCTCTGACTTCTTTACCGGAGCTCGTATAACTAAATGTGCAAAGCATATTCAGCCAGTCAGAATGTCTATATGTTATAGTCTGTCTCCATTCTCATGAGGAAAGAAGTTGTTCTTGTATATATACACTCAGTGAAATAATATAATTACAAAGATATAACATTTATCAAAATTAACACAACCTACATTTCACAAAATGAAAAAACAGACTTATTTCAGAAGCTGATGAGGTCTGAGAATGTGCTGCATGGCTTCTGCCACTAGGTGGTACCTTTCGGTACGTTATGCAAATCAAATCAAGTTTTATTGTCACGTACACACTCATACACAGTATAGTTTATAGTGAAATTCTTACATGCCTACCTTCAGAAAGAGTCTAACAATTAGATTAATACTACATGCTACAAGTCAGTCTAACAATAGAATAGAAAATGAATATAGCAAATCGATACACTAAATTAGAAATATCTCACATGTAAAAAAAAAAAAAAAACGAACAGAGAAACAATTAACAATATGATCAGTAATGGTCTCCAAGAGTTTCAGAAAATTGAAACAATGAAAAACTACAGCCAGTAATGGCTTCCAGAGATGACGAATGCAACCAATAGTATATCATAACACATTTATATGTTTTCTCTGTCTAAACATATTTGGGGGCGGGGCGGGACGGTGATGCAGAAGTAAGATTTTCAGAAACGCGTCAGTGCCAGCGGAAGCAAAGATGTATCGGCCAGAGGAAAATGTTTAGTCAAATTTTGTGTCAGACGGGGATCTGCTGGATTATCAGAGAGGTTTTAATTGCAGCTTACAATTGTTAACATCGAATACTTAAGTATCTGTGAGTTGACTAGCTCACGGATCAATCGTTTTAAGGAAACGCAAGTGCCACCATGTCCAGAGTTGCGGATTTGTCGAAACTCCGACAAGAGCGGATGAGGGAGATAAGTCTGCGGGTGAGTTGGCATTATCTTCAGCGTTACGCTATGGACAATGACAAAAACACTGACTGTAACAGAACAGACACTGGCAGGTGGTGCAAATGTTCCTGCCACGCATGTAAAGTCTTAATCGCAAGATCGCAACAAGTGCTTCATAGGAAATTGTCTGAAATAGTGTGATTTAATTTACAAGACGCACCTGCGCACTAAATGAGTTCTCTCTCCCTCTCTCTCTGGGTGTAGCCACAGTTGCAAAACAATAGTCTAATAACGTGAAATTACCAACTGTAATCGTAACATTAATAGTGACAGATGAGCATATGAGCCCAAACAAACTACAGACTATACAGTAATGTAGTAATAAGTCATGGAATCTGGATATTTTCATCCAGACTAGAGACATAATTTATCTTAAGTATGTTATTTTGAGCAGTAAGAAGCGCTGCGCTTCCCCTGTGCAAGTGTAAACATTGCCTGTGTGCTCTGATTAGCCGGCCAGTCAGTCTATACATGGTTTTTATTGTGCCCCATATTTTAGCATCTGAATTTTGAAGAGGGCCTCAAATTTCACTGACGTATCAGGTAAATAACAGAAAATTAGGTAGATCACAGAAAAATGTCAGTACAGGTTCCGGATGGGGGGTTTAATTGAAATAGACTATAATTTGGTAATGGCATCAATAGCCCTGCATACCTTTTCTTACAGAGTTCTTACAGCTTTCTCAAACCAATCAGACTGATTTATCATTAAACCAAGGTAGGTGTAAATGCTGGTGTGTTGAGTTCTTCCTCAAAGAGGCTATGAGCTCACAAAAGGAGAGAGGATGCTGTTCTTTTGGCAATTAGTAGCAGGCATGTTATTTGTGTCTGCATTGTCGTCAGTTACTGTGAGATCAGATATAAATGGAGATCATGCAGATGGGTGACAAATGAAAGGAAACACCTACATTAAGTGTCTTAGTAAAGAGTTGGGCCACTATGAGCCACCAGAACAGCCTCAGTGTGCCATTTCAAAGGTCTCTGGGATGGAACACCATTCACCCAAGATATTCCTTCATTTGGTGTTTTTATGATGGTGGTGGCAAGCCTGTTTAACATGTAGGTCCAAAATCTTCCATAGGTGTTCAGCTGGGTTGAGATCTGATGATTGTGAAGGCCATAGCAAACGATTTGCATCATTTTTACCATGTTTCAGCATATAGTGTGAGGGGCTGGACATAATTCATTCTGGCCCCTCAGCAGAAGGATCATTACCAGAGAGCCTCAGGTGACACCTGCAAGGGCACTGTCCTGGCAGCTAAATGAGTCCCTGGGTAGTGACATCCCCCTTCCATTCTAATCATGACCTAAACATTACCTTGCTGGAGCTTTTTAGCCAATCACAGTGCAATATATGACCTGCCTCCTTGCTATTCCACGATATGCTCTTTCACACATGCATACATTCTTCTCTTACATAGATATATGTTCTTCAGACATACATTCATACATGCATTTTCTTCTTACACACACACACACACACACACATATATATATACACACACACACACACACACACACTCACACATATATATATATATATATATGTATTATTTATAATATTAAATATATATATTGACTGCATGGGCAGGAGAGCAAAATGAATAAATGTGTGCATAAAAATATAAATATAAGAATAAAAATGTGTTGATGTAAGAATGAAAATAACTTCATGTGGGTGTGAAAACCTATGTATTTGAAAGGAGAATGCATGTATGTGAAAGGAGATTGAATGTATATGAGAGTGTAAATATATGTATTGTGTGTGTGTGTGTGTGTGTGTGTGTGTGTGTGTATATATATATATGCATTGTCTATGTATTGGCTTGTAGGGCACCTCATAATATACAGTATTAGATGTGATCACTCAGAATAACTTTGTGATTTACAGTGAGTCGTCCCTCTAAGGACACAAGTGGACCCAAACAAAGCATTAAGGCCTGTAGCATTCTGTTGGTGTTTGCCACATTGACGTGGTGCTCGCCCACGTCGAGAATACATTGAGAGATGACTCATCTGAAAACATCACTTTTTCTCCATCTTTGTAGACCAGAGATGTGGTTTTTGCACCTCTGAACTCTCAAATGTGCTGTTATCTTTGAAATGTCGGATTTATGCACTTAAATCCTACTTTAATATCCCTTTATATGCAGTATCTTTGGAGGAATGGAGTTCCATCCCTCCAGTTTAGTTCCAGTGAACGTAGAATCTATGCCAAGCTGGACTGAAGCTGTTGTGGTGGCCCACCTTACTAAGACACCTTAGACCCTATCTTTGTGCCAGTGTTAACGCAATGCTAGGTGCCAAATGCCAGAAAGTTGCAAATTTTGTACAATGTTAAACTAGATTTGAGGTACTTTTGGCAGTTCGGGATTTTCTTGGCTAAATGTTCAAACTCAAAGATGGGAGGAGTGGCAAAACGAAGTGTGCTTTTTAAGTGGATCAGCAGCATTGTGCAATTTGATACCACTCTGGCATTAGATATCTCTTTCGCCTACTCGAGTTAAAAGCAGGTCTTAGCAAAAGCGCTGTGTTGTGCTCCAAAAGCACATGAACCCATTCACAAATGTTATACTGGCTTGTTTCACAACATTATAAATTATTCAGGTAAACCATCATAGTGACACCAGTATAGCTGAGTCTGTACTGGATTAGTTTGAGAGCTATCTTCCACAGCTGCTTGTAGGATGTGCAACAGCCTTCGTTTATGGCTGATTATATTTCCATAGCAATCTGAAGGCAGCAGGACCGTTATTGTACCGTTATGCTATTCTATCTGGTTTGAGGGAAGTGGTGTGTATTTTCAAAGCGCTGCACAATTACACAGGCATCATCCACTCTGGATACCTAGACTAAATCATGCAACCAGGCTATGGATGGTCCGATCTGATCCACTGGATCGGTATCGGGTCCGATCCAGGCCAAAATGACTGGATCGGATTTTTTTATTAGAACCTGTCCGATCCGATCCATAAGACCAAGCTATCTCATATATCCTCAACTTCATTTTGCGCGGCATGCCGTAACACAGACGAGCTGTCGCCATGGTTGCCATGTGCCTGTGTTTTCGTCACGTGAGCAGAAGCCTGCAGAGCTGCAACGTTTGCAGTATGAGTGTCTCAAGGGGTGGTAGCAAAACCGGACGTTTTAACACAACGGACTTAATAAAACATCTGAAGAAGCATCATGGAAAGGAGTACAGAGACTTTTTACAGGCGAGTGCAAAGAAAAGCGAACCGTTTTTGTTTTGGTGCAGCAAATCTTGGGTCCGTTTCACAAAGCAGGTTTAGTGAAAACTCGGAGTCTGTTAACCCTGAAAGGAGGGAAACTCTGAGTTTTCAGTTTCACAAAGGGAGGTAACTCAAAGCAGAGAAAGGGATAACTGTAGCCTGTTTCACAGAAGGAGGTAACTTAAGCTCTTGGTCAGTTACCGCAGTAACAGACTCCATGAAACTAACCTGGTCGGGACAAGGTTTTTCTCATGAAACCTCGAGTTTCTCTCTGTGTCTGCCCTCTTTCAGCCACACACGGTATTTAACTTCCTCATTCATTCAGTCAGCAGGCGAGTTTTGGCGTGGCATATTAGTTCTGCTGTCTGTTACTTTTTTTTTTTTTAAATGATTTAAACAGTCAGTAGGCCTTTATTAGAAGTCCATTAGTAGTTAGATGGCATCTTTTTTTCACGAACATGGCATGTCCTTTCGACAAAGATCCTGCGGATGAAGGTGCACTGTTAGTGCGCAGAGAATTAGGCTAAATATTCGTCGGGAGATGGTTATAAGACCGCGCATAGATGTTTTAGCATTTCCAGGCAATTATCTTTTTGAGCGTTATCGTTCCACGTCACCTAAATGAAATAAATTAATAGGCCAGCAGTAATTCAAGCAGTTTTCCCCTGTAATATTATTGATTGCAACAGACTACATTTAAACTTACGCATTGACCCGAGCTGCAATGCTCTCCCACACCGTCTCCCTCTCCTTTGCCGCTGCAGCGGTGTTGCACTTAAAAAAAAAAAACAACATGTTCAAACTCGCTGTATGAATGCATTAAGATTTCCAATTCAACTGGGGTGAAAAACGCAACCCGACGCTTCCCCGTTGCCATGGTGACTCGTCTTATAGCTGTTGTGCACATGCTTAACTCCAGGTGAAACTACTCCGAGTTGATAAAACTAACTCAAATGCAAAATTTGCACCAAGTTGCACTTTTATTTTATTTCTAACATTTGAATGGTGCAGCTGGGTCTGTTGTGTTTATAAATGCTGTTAAAAGCGACGTGAGCTTTAAGTTTAAGCCACCGCAGTTACACATGACTTCAGTTGTTGTCACATATTTTCCTTCTTTCTTTAGGGGACCAGAATAGTTGTTGTACAGTGAATGTGGTGTTTTTAGATGTCAGTATCAAGCAAATTACATCCACGTATTATTAACAACTTTTAGAGTGACAAAAAGGATTGGTATCAGTATCGGCCAATCCTCAAGGCTGCAGTATTGGTATCGGATGTGAAAAAGTGGTAAGACACCAGGCTGCTTGGAGCAACTGTCTGCACTGCACTGAATCCAGTCTTTTCAGTTAAGGAAAATAAATTACAGGCAACCAAAAAAAATGATTGAAACACAGTCTGTTATTCTACAAAATTTGTTTTAACTGTGCTGTTTAATTGTGTGAATGATTGCCCTCAGCAATTGAATTTACACCAGAGAATTTGCTTTTGGGGTGGTTCAAAGCTTATATTGCACTTTCAGTAATGTAAGGAGTTTAGTTCACCTCACATGGTTCACTGTCTCTCCTCTGCTCCGCTTTGTGTGTGTGTGTGTGTCTGTGTGTGTGTCTGTGTGTGTGTCTGTGTGTGTGTGTGCGTGCGCGCACACATGCATCCCTGTGGAGGCGCTTTGCCCTGCCCTACACAGAGAGCAGAGGAGAGGACAGAAACTAGGGCGACTATAAATGACTACGTTTACATGCACACCATATTCCAGTTCGGGTCAATATTCCGGTTAACGTAATTGCGCTGCAGCAACTGGAATATTCCATTTACATGTTACTTGGCATATAACCGTGTTTTGGCGTATTCCACTCTCTTATGTAATGCGACACTCAGCTGTGGGGGGCAGCAGTACGTGTATAGGCGTCTGGTCTGCCGGAAATACACTATTGTCACTATTTCTGTTTTTTTTTCCCATCGATGTACTCCATGATATTTAAGTCTTTCATTAGCTGAAGGCAGACTGCAGTCTCCTCCTCCCATTGACGTATATTATGTCTATGGTTTTCCCCGCTTGCAGTAACCATAACAACAAAGATGCCCCAGAATTCCTTGCGAATCGAGCATGCGCAGTCTTGACTGAATACTCTGGTTTGGGGCATTTCCGACTAAGGTGTTTACATGCCTCAATATTCCGGTTGGAACAGGCATATGCCAGGAGTCTTATTCGGAATTCTCTCCAACCGGAATATGACCTTAATCAGGTTCAGTGCATGTTTACATGACACGTGCACAACCGGAATATTGTGAATATTCCGAATAATACCGGAATATGGTGTGCATGTAAACGCAAGAGCGTAAATTTAGGGGGGGTCAGGGGGGACAAGTCCCCCCCAATATTTATAAAAGATAAATTTGCCCCCCCCCCCCCCCAAAAAAAAATATCATGAGATACAAACCCCTTACTAATACAGGTAATATAACAATACAGAGTGACAAAACACTTGTAAAATCGTTCATGTGTGGGGTGTAAGGTTTCCAAAAAACCTTACACCCCTATGCTTGGACCATACCATTTTTACTTTGGCACCCCCTCTTGCGCTGCATGCCTTATGTCAATGGCTGTAGACGGTAGGCCGAAGGACGCTATCGGCTTTCGTCTTTGATCGATCCTCAGCGATAGAGTAGCTGTTTTTTTCACGGTGTATTAATATATTTTTTCTGAACACGTTTCCGTTTGTTTGCAGCCTCAATTGGATCATGTTTTTTGAAAAATGAAGTTATGTTTGATAAATTAGTCAGGCATGATGAAGGTGCAGTGTTACTGCGCACAGAATTAAATATTCGTCCGGAGATGGTTATAAGATCGCGCATAGATGTTTTACCTGCGCGGGATTGCACCTAAATGAAATAAATTAATAGGCTACAATTCAATCAGTTTTCCCCTGTAATATTATTGTGATTGCAACGGACTCCATTTAAACTTACGCACTGACCCGAGCAGCAATGCTCTCCCTTGCCGTCTCCCTCACCTTTGAGAAAAAAAAAAAAAAAAAAAAAAAAAACATGTTCAAACTTACGGAGCCCCTAAAGTCCCAAAAGTTTTTTTTATTTTTTTATTTTTTTTTTTTTTTGCCTCCATACCGTCTACCAACGGAGGATTATGGAGGCAGTGGAGATTAAAAAACGTGCAAGCAGGACAATGAACCGGGACGAGGGAGCATATATGCTGTCGCACACCTGGGCCGCGGTCCTAGGGAGGCGAACTCGCAGGTCACGCAGGGGGCATGACCGACCTGTCAAATTTGACAGACAGGTCACGCCTCCGTAACACCAGCTGATAAGGCACGTCACCATCTAACATTCTGGTGACGCTTCTGATGAAGGCGGAAGATTCACGCCGAAACTGTCAAGAAGGTAAAACTTTTGTTTTCTAAAATTGTCCGTAAAAAGAAAAAACGTTACGGTAACTACAGATACAGTTTTTACTAGAGATATTTGCTCCCATTGGGCCATCCTCCGTGTTAAAAATTAACAAAACACCTACAGGGAATAAGTAATGTTAGGGAAACAAAAGTGACCTCTTTGACCATGGACTGAACCTACAGGTTAATTTCCAGTTCCACCTCTCGCAGACAAAACCCACTTATCTTTGTGAAAAATTCAGAGACATACTGTTGCCCTTACTTTTCTCACTCCTGAGACTCCTCACTTCTCCTTTCTCCTTTCTTTTCGATTTTCAAAGCAAGATTTTTCTTCAGGAAGCTGTGACATGATGCTACACTGGCACTCCTCATTTGCAATTCACTGCTAGCAAGTAGCGTTCACACCTTCATATAAATAGAGGGGGGTTAGTTAATACAGAGGCTCCCTGGATATTAACTTTTTGCCAAACACAAGAAAAGAAAAAGAAACCCATTGTTTTATTATTACACCTTTAATACAACATTCTATGAATGATGATAGGTTAATAAATTAATATTGAAAAAAATTACCTGATGTTGTAATTATTTTTTAGAACCCCTGTCAGTCACATGCCCTTAGAATTGTCCTTGCCTTATAAATCTCAGGAGTATGCTTCTGAAGAACTTAAATTTGGCAACTTGGAAGGAGAGGTGGTGTTCATCAGAATTGGAGACAGCAACAGTAGAACAAATGAATCATACTGCCGTCTTCTCATCCGGGCTAATGTACAGTCTTACAGTCCATGTTTTTTGCTTATCTACCTATTTCAATGACCAGGGGTAATATACCACATCAGAGCTGTCCACACAGAAACCTTTCCTTCCTGTTTTAAAAGGCCATCACATAGGGTTTGATACCATAGACTGTCTTTATATTCTTGTAGATTTTAAGTTTAGGTTTACCTGCTACTTTTGCTGCGATTTCTCTTTATATTTATTCAGACAGAGTAATTAATTTAATATTAGTATATTAAATTATATTTAGATTATTCATATATACTGTAGGCACGGCTCTAAAATTGCAGAAAAGATTTTTGCATGAGAAGGAATGATATTACTTACTCCAATGAAAAGTTCTTTTGGCTGTCCTTTAGTCAGGCATATTAACCAAGTGGTTCCGCAAACATACCATTTTTGCTTTCAGCTTGCCCTCTCAAGCAATACAGCTGTTGTCACCAAAAATGGCAGGCTTAACTGCTAACTTGTGCACGTGACACTGTATTAACCATAACTTAATTTCTTGGGGCCCCAAACCCCTGCTGCATAATTTAAAATGTGTTTGTGTTACAGTAATTGTAATCCACGCACTCCATGGCCCGCTGGGTTCTATTGAGTTCTGTCGATGAAGCGAAGCTTCAAGGCCAAGAATTTGACTCAAGTATTTTTAGTAATGGACTTCAAGTTTCTTGAGAAATCATTTCAGCCCTACAAGAATGTGCATTAGGTTGGGACTGTCTCATCATTTGCCAATTCCCAGCATTACATATTTTTTTTTCCCTGAGGAATATTCTGAAGTTTTTAAGTTTATGTCAATGATGCGTTCAGTATGTGACTTTGCAGATTTGGTGTAGTCCTTGTCGTAGTGCTGGATCGTATCTGCATCAGAAAGGATAGAGATGATAGAGAGAAGGCAGAGAGGATAGAGAGGAAAATGTTGCAACCTCGCAAGTTTAGGCAGCTTATGCTAGAACAGAGTATGTGTCGCTGTTTGAAACATTTCAATTTGCAGTAGTCTAGTTGGAAAGGGGGGTCCACCCGCATAGGGTGGGACTTGCTTTTTCTAAATCCTTGAAGGGTGCACTTTAAGATTTTGCCAGGTACCAAGCTGAAGTAATGTCCCATAGGGTTCATTTTTAACCCTTTCTTACAAAACCCTGGTACAAAATCTGAAAATGGAAAAAATAGAAAATAGCATAACTTTTGAACCATACATGCTACGGGGACAAATGAACACATTTGTCCATACACAGGGCTTAAAGTACTCCGGCATGGTGCCGGATTTCCGGCTTGACGGACATTCTGTTTTTTTTTTTTTTTTTGGCAACAATTTGGCATAAGTTAGCATTTAACGAATAATCTTCTGATTTCAGCGAAGCACATGGGTAGATCCACCAATAGTATAGTGTTATCAAACTCAGTTTGCAATAAGCTGAGTGGGGAGGGTCTAAGAACAGCATGCCGTGTGCGTTTTGTGCAGCAGGTGGACGCGGCAGTCTACCTTCCGGCAGAGTAGATCCGGTAGAGCTAAGCAACGCTGAAGTAGAGTAGGGTAGAGAGATGGAAGCAAAATACATTCAGTGTTTCCCCTATCATTCTATTGGCAGGGCGCAGCGCCTGCACCCCGACACGCTAAATTAATTTTCAAAGTAAAAAATAAATAAAATCACAACAGAAATAATTTAACGTCACGTTTCTGTACCCGCACTCATCCATATGCAGACAGAGAGAGGAGATCAGAGGAGAATCACACCTGGACCCACGTAATTGAAATAAATAATTCATGTCGTGTCTGCTCTAGCCGCCTGAAAAATAGGCAAAAATATCAGCGTTTTTTTAAACGCACGGCGTGACAGCCTGAGTTGACCACCAGTGGTGAAGATGAGTGCGTTTGCACTCCTCCGGTCCCGGTCCAAGTCAAATGGACGCCCACACGGGTGTTTAAAGCACTACTGCCGCTGTTACTCACGACCAGAGCCTATTCTATTAATATAGATTGATATAATATAGATGGGTCAATGAGTACAAATCTGAAGAATATTGAGCAACTTACAGGGATGCAAACAGATAGTTAAGGGTCAACTTAACCAGGGCCCTATAATTACCGCGAACACGGAATCTATTTTTAATGCGGAATTTGACAATTTGAATGAAATGCTGTTTTCGTGTGGGATATGAACGTATGTCTGGAGAAAATTACATGAAGGGAAGCAAATCTGGGTGGCACAACCCCTCCAGTTGTTTCACCTGCACCTGCACCACCAAGAAAAAAATTACAACAACTGCACCGGCACCGCGCGAGTCCAAAAGGCAAAGAAACTTTCCAGGCTACAGCAGTGCACTGACATAGATTGTCTAACAAAGTGAATAATAATAATAATAATAATAATAATAATAAAACTTTATTTGTATAGCACCTTTCATACAAGAATTGCAGCTCAAAGTGCTTCACAATAAAAAGAAGAACATTTGAAAACATTAAATAAAACATTAAAAAGAATAAAACACAAATTAAAAGGAAAAGGCTAAAAGCGAGAACTTTGAAATAAAACAAAAGATGCAAATAAAACAGGAGCTAGTTAAAGGCCAGAGTGAAAAGGTAGGTCTTTAATCTTCTTTTAAAGATAGCTAGTGAGCTGGCTTCCCTGATGTCTAAAGGTAGTGTGTTCCAAAGCTTGGGGGCATACGTAACAAAGGCGGCATCCCCAATTTTCTTTCGACTTTTGTGGGGAACCAATAAGCCAGCAGCAGACGATCGCAGTGCTCTTTGGGGTGCATAGCCAATAAGGGAGTCGGCAATGTAGCTTGGTCCTAGCCCATGAAGTGCTTTATATACAAGTAGGAGAACCTTAAAGAACCTTAAAACTCTAAATGTTACAGGGAGCAGGTGTAGGGCAGCTAAGACTGGACTAATGTGCTCTCTCTTCCTGGTTCTGCTTAATAAGCGAGCAGCAGAGTTTTGGATGAGCTGAAGTCTGTCAGTGGTTTTCTTTGGAAGGCCAGTAAAAAGTACGTTGCAGTAGTCAAGTCTGCTTGAGATAAAAGCATGTATCAGTTTTTCAGCATCTTTTTGATTTATAAATGGTCGCACTTTAGCGATGTCAAGCGATAAGCGATGCCTACAGTGCCAAGACTTGTAACCTCAGATTTAATCCTGGGAGCCAGTTTCCCCAAGTTAATGGACAGCATCTCTCTTTTTGTTTTTGGGCCAACTAACAGGATCTCTGTTTTGTCTTCATTTAGCTTTAAAAAGTTATCACTCATCCATTTGTTCACCGCCATGAGACAGGTAGTGATGGAATTTATCTCTGTAGCATCATTTGGTTCTGCAGAAATATACAGTTGTGTGTCGTCCGCATAACTGTGAAAACATACATTGTGCCTTCTGATGATGTCACCGAGTGGCAGCATGTATAGTGAGAAAAGTAATGGACCAAGGCAGCTCCCTTGTGGAACTCCATAGCAGTTGTCCTGTTCCCCAGACACATGATCTCCCAGTCTGACGTAAAACTTTCTCCCTTTGATGTAAGTTTTAAACCAGCGTAACACACAGTCAGAAAGACCAACCAATTTTTCAAGGCGATTGATTAAGATGTCATGGTCAATCGTATCGAACGCAGCGCTAAGGTCTAAGAGGATAAGAATTGAGACCTTATTTTCATCATAGTTAAGTCTGAGGTCGCTGACGATTTTAGCTACTCCGCTAAAGAGTTGCTACTCCGCTCTATTTTCACTGGCTAACAGCAGCACACTGACAGCTTAGCTTGTCTATTCAGAGAAGTGGTATCACTTCGGCTTATTTTTCAAACCATGTTATCACATGCATACTCCTGCTCATTCACTGGTAGTTGAATTGTTAGGTCTGTTTGATAAGTAATTTACATTTTTAAAACAAATAATAATTTAAAATATTTTTAAATTAGTCAAGCCTACTGGTAAACATCAGCCTACTGGTAAACATCTACTCCTTCAAGATAATTATCATATCTCCTCAGTGCTATAAAAGATCCGTGGTAAAAAGTACTCCGTCCGGAGGTTCAGAAACTTCTCTCTTTTTTGAGGTCTTGCTGTTTGCATCCCTGAACTTAGTAATATTGTCCCCACTCTCCACCCTCCAAAATGTTTGTGTACCTCCAAAATTGTAGTAACTGTGGTAACTGGGTAACTGTGGGTCAATGGGTTATATGCAGCCATCTTTGACAAAATTATAGATTAACCCCGTTTTCAGGTTTCAGGCTCAGGAACATTTTTCACTTTAAGCCCTGCATACAATTTGGACTCAGGGAATCCATTAAAATGGTTATTATTAAGATTCAAGCACATTTTGACTTCATTTCAGGACAAAAACTACAAAAAACTAGCCGAAAATCGTCAGATCACATCTACATTTCTCTGTTTACTAAATACTTTGGGTGGATTTTTCTTGCCAATTATTTTTTCTCAATCCTTGAAGGGTGCACTTTAAGATTCTGCCAGGGACCAGGCTGAAGTAATGTCCCATGGGGTTCATTTTGAACACTTTCTTACACATATCATATCATGGAACCGTGCACTTTACGATACAAGCATGAAATCTGGCACACTGTTAGAGCATGCCTTAAGGATAATTTTTGGCTATAGGGCCATTGCAGATTTGTCCCGTGGTAACCGTGGCAACCATTTTTCAAAATGGCTGCCACCTGCTGTGATTTTACCTGTAACTCAGGTTCTAGACCACCTAGGATCTTGATCCTGGTAGCTAATCATACATTTTCGATGATGAGGAAATACAGTGGTACTATATACAACATGCTAGCAACAACCTAACTACATATTTCTGGCATTCAGTTAATTAAATAATAGTAAAAACCATCAAAATATCTATTTTGGTCGAGTATACTGTACATGTTTTCTAAGATGTTGACAGATATGCCATGAAATGCATGTATGTTTATGGCAATGGCCAAAGTGGAACTATACAGCAGTACATATTTAATAAAGCCAAAGAGGAAGGAAAGTGCGACAACACAAAGTTACGTATGATGACACAGTCCACCACAGTAACAAAGGGCAGTGGTTAAAAAAGCTCAGAAACGGCTGTATTTCTTAAGGAAAGCAAAATTCCCATGCCAAGTTCTTGTCAACTTCTACAAAGGAGCGATTGAAAGCATCCTGACTGGAAACATCACAAACTGGCATGGGGTGTGCACGGCCCAGGACAGGAAGACTCTGCAACGAGTGATTAAAACTGCCCAGAACATCATTGGTACCCATCTACCAAGCCTCAGTGATATCGGGGAGGTGAGGTGCCTGCGCAGAGCCAAAAGGATACTAAAAGACAACACCCACCCCAGCCACAGCCTGTTCACCCTGCTGCCATCAGGAAAAAGATACAGAAGTATCTGCTGCCGTACCACCAGACTACAAAGCAGCTTCTTCCCTCAGGCTGTGAGACTACTAAATGCACCATCTGCACTCCTCCATGTTTAATAATTTTATTTTTTATACAATCAATTAATCAATCAAGAGGGAACTACATTTTAATTTCATTATACAACCTGTTGTATGATGACCAATAAACTTCCTTGTATCCTTGTATCCTTGTATGTATTGGGCCACATGCCTACTCATCTTAGCCGCAACGATGCCTGATAGGAGTTTCCATGTTGTGCAGAGGCAGGTTATCGGCCGGTAGTTGGCGATGGGTCCTTTCTGCCAGGATTAGGACTGTCCTGCCCTGGGTTAACCACTCTGGGTGGGTCTCATCCCTCAGCAGCTGGTTCATTTGTCCTGCTAGGTGTTAATGGAGTACAGTTAGCTTCTTCAGCCAGTATGTGTGGATCATATCAGGCCCCGGTGCTGTCCATCTCTTCATCTTTGACATTCTCTCTTGGATGTCTGCCATTGAAATGGTTACTGGTTCTTGTTCTGGGAGGTTGCTGTGGTCAGTTCTTAGGTCTACTAGCCATTGGGTATTGGTGTTGTGTGATGCCTCTTTTTCCCATATGTCCTTCCAGAATTTTCCATCTCAGCTCTTGGTGGGTCTGACTGGTTGTTATTTCCTTGCCACTGAGATTACACTTTGGCTGGTTCAGTGCAGAACATCTTGCTTATTCTCCTGGCCTCTACCTCCTTGGTGTATCTCCTCAGCTGGGTGGCCAGAGCTGTTAGTCTCTGTTTGGCAGTTTCGAGTGTCTCAGGTATGAGAGCTTGTTGTATTTCCTAGGTGCTCCGTTGGTCACCATGTTTCCTTTCTGGAGCTCTGCTAGCTGGCTAATTTCTCTCCGTGTTGCTGTTATTTTGGCCTCTAATTGTCTCTTACATGGAGGGTACTGCTTGTTATATCCTATTGTGGATGTTGGAATACTGGGCTAAGAGCTGTTTTTTTGTTAGCCATGATAATGGGGGAGGAGGGCTGGTATCAACACAAGGCTAAAGGCTAACCCCACCAGACCAGCGGTGCCGTCAGTTCTGCTCTCTAACGTTCACGCTCACTCGAAAACAAACTGGATGAGCATCGCCTTCTGAGAAGATCACGCAGGGAGTGGAGAAACAGCTGTTTATACATCTTTACTGAGTCCTGGCTACATAACAACATTCCAGACGAGGCTGTGCAGCTAGATGTAACAACACTGTTCAGAGCGGACAGAGATGTGGCTAGCTCTGGTAAGAAGCAGGGAGGGGGGCTATGCAGATACATCAACAAAGACTGGTGCATGGACGCCACACTCGTATCCAAACACTGTTCTCCACTGGCGGAATTTTTAATTGTTAAGTGTCGACCATTCTACATTTCAAGAGAATTCACCAGTGTGATGGTAGCAGCTGTTTATATAGCCCCTAGCTTCACTGCTAAAGCTAAAGCTAATGCTAATGCACTTGAAGCACTCCGTCCCCTGCATGAAGCCATCAGTGTGCTGCTGACAAAACACCCAGACACCTTCCTAGTAGCTGCAGGGGATTTTAACCACACAAGCCTGAAGACTGTGTTTCCCAGCTTTAAACAGTATGTGGACTTTAATACCAGGGGAGAAAGAACACTCGACTTGGTCTTCTCAGATACTGCAGAGGCATATAAGGCTACCCCCCAACCTCATCTTGGCATGTCAGATCACACGTGTGTTGCTAACCCCAGCTTATAAACCTATGCTGAGACATGGAACAGCAACCAAAACACAAGTCAGGGTGTGGCCAGATGGAGCAGTTTCTGCACTGTAGGACTGTTTTAAACACATTGATTGGGAAATCCGGGGATTGGGTCGCCGAGGGCCTCGCCTTCGACTGCCGCCCAATCCACAAAGCACCGACCCCTTACGGCTTCCCTTGTGGGTGGTGAGCCCGCAGAGGGTTGGACCCACGTCGTCGGTTCGGGCTGGGCCCGGCCGGGCCCCATGGGCAAAGGCCCGGCCACCAGGCGCTCGCTCACGAGCCCCAACCCCAGGCCTGGCTCCAGGGTGGGGCCCCGGCTCCGCCGCACCGGGCGACGTCACGGATCTTGATCTTCTTGCCATCATAAGGGATTTTCGAACTGCGCTTAGTCTGGCTCATCACCTAGGACCTGTTTGCCATGGGAGACCCTACCAGGGGCTAAATGCCCCCGGCAACATACAGTAGCTCCTAAGATCATGTGGGCACACAAACCCCTCCACCACGGTAAGGTGGCAGTTCAAGGTCCTGCCTCAAGTGGAGGAGTTCAAGTATCTCGGGGTCTTGTTCACGAGTGAGGGAAGGATGGAGCGTGAGATTGACAGGCGGATCGGTGCAGCCTCCGCAGTGATGCGGTCGGTGTACCGGTCCATCGTGGTGAAGAAGGAGCTGAGCCGAAAGGCGAAGCTCTCGATTTACCAGTCAGTCTACGTTCCTACCCTCACCTATGGTCATGAGCTTTGGGTAATGTTCAAAAGGACAAGATCGCGGATACAAGCGGCTGAAATGAGTTTCCTTTGTAGGGTGGCTGGGCGCTCCCTTAGAGATAGGGTGAGGAGCTCGGTCACTCAGGAGGAGCTCGGAGTAGAGCCGCTGCTCCTCCGCATCAAGAGGAACCAGTTGAGGTGACTCGGGCATCTGTTTCGGATGCCCCCTGGACGCCTCCCTGGGGAGGTGTTCCGGGCATGCCCCACCGGGAGGAGGCCCCGGGGAAGACCCAGGACACGCTGGAGGGACTATGTCTCTCGGCTGGCCTGGGAACACCTTGGGGTTCCTCCTGAGGAGCTGGTGGAAGTGTCTGGGGAGAGGGAAGTCTGGGCATCTCTGCTTAGACTGCTGCCCCTGCGACCCGGCCCCGGATAAGCGGCAGAAGATGGATGGATGGATGGATGATTGGGAAATGTTTAAAGTAGCAGTCTCTCAGGGAGAAGACCATGTTAATATTGATTAGTATGCTGACACTGTGACCAGGCAACACCAGGCAAATGTGGCTGGGGATCCAGCAACTAACAGACTACAAGACCAGGACAGAGACTGAGGAAAGTGATGGTTTTCTTCCTGACAGACTCAACAATTTCTTTGCTCGGTTTGAGGCATCGAGGGGGCCATAAAGAGGACGAGCTGAGCTTCCCCCACCATCTGGACAGGCTTCTGTGGTCATCAGTGCAGCCGACACGAGGAAGACCCTGGCCAGGATCAACCCTCAGAAAGCGGCTGGCCTGGACAACATCCCAGGAAGGGTGTTTAAGGCTTGTGCTGATGAACTAGCAGCTGTACTAACTGACATCTTTAACATTTCCCTCTGTCAAGCCACAGTCCCCAGATGCTTAAAAACCTCCATCATAGTACCAGTCACAAAGAAACCAGTTGTGTCCTGTCTAAATGACTATCGCCCCATTGCTTTGATCTCAGTAGTGATGAAATGTTTTGAATGATTAATCAAACCACACATCACATCCAGCCTACCTGCATCGCTGGATCCCTATCAGTTTGCCTACCGCCCCAAACAATACTAACCCACCTGGAACAGAGAAATAGCTACGCCAGAATCCTTTATGTCGACTCTGTATTCAACACAATCATCCTGCAGAGACTGATGGAGAAACTTCTCCTCCAAGGTCTAAACCCTACTATTTGTCACTGGATTCTGGACTTCCTTACTGAGAGGCGCCAGTCAGTACATGTTGGGAAAAACACCTCCAGCTCTGTCACACCGAGCACTGGGTCCCCTCAAGGATTTGTGCTCTGTTGTTCACACTATTGACACACGACTGTGTGCCCAGCCACAAAGACAATCTGATCGTGAAGTTTGCCGGTGACACAACAGCCATGGGTTCAAGGATTCAAGGATTCAAGGAACTTTATTGTCATACCAGCTCACATTTACATGCTAGTGGTACAAAATTAGCACTCAGGTCCCGGTATAAGCCTTAATAAATAAATAAAGCATAAATAAAGCTCTGATTACTGCTTTGCACACTCTAGGCATTCTCTCGATGAGCTTCAAGAGGTAGTCACCTGAAATGGTTTTCCAACAGTCTTGAAGGAGTTCCCAGAGGTGTTTAGCACTTGTTGGCCCCTTTGCCTTCACTCTGCGGTCCAGCTCACCCCAAACCATCTTGTTTGGGTTCAGGCCCGGTGACTGTGGAGGCCAGGTCATCTGCCGCAGCACTCCATCACTCTCCTTCTTGGTCAAATAGCCCTTACACAGCCTGGAGGTGTGTTTGGGGTCATTGTCCTGTTGAAAAATAAATGATGGTCCAACTAAACGCAAACCGGATGGGATGGCATGTCGCTGCAGGATGCTGTGGTAGCCATGCTGGTTCAGTGTGCCTTCAATTTTGAATAAATCCCCAACAGTGTCACCAGCAAAACACCCCCACACCATCACACCTCCTCCTCCATGCTTCACAGTGGGAACCAGGCATGTGGAATCCATCCGTTCACCTTTTCTGCGTCTCACAAAGACACGGCGGTTGGAACCAAAGATCTCAAATTTGGACTCATCAGACCAAAGCACAGATTTCCACTGGTCTAATGTCCATTCCTTGTGTTTCTTGGCCCAAACAAATCTCTTGTGCTTGTTGCCTCTCCTTAGCAGTGGTTTCCTAGCAGCTATTTGACCATGAAGGCCTGATTGGCGCAGTCTCCTCTTAAACAGATACAGATACAGATAGTGGTGTACTCGCTCATCCCTAGTTATAACCTAATAAAACATTAAATACTGTTAGCTGTGAAACATTATTTTGGTGTTGCCCACACATGGGCACTGTTATGTTCATAGCCTACGTGAGTTATGGCTGTTGTATTTTTTTTTCTAGCCATGCACAGTAGTGCCGTGAATTGATAAACAACTATGCATTGTGGCGATGGCAGAAAAGGAGTGACCTTAAGTGTGTTGTGTAGACAGATATGTCTGGCTGATAAAACAAGCAAATTACTATCCATTTCATAAAATCCATTTTATTTTATTAATTTGATTGTCATGTGTTTTTCTGTTACTGTTCCTCGACACTCAATGTAATGTAGTGCAAGCCACACCCACCATGGCCGTGTGAATAACCCCACCCCCAACTCCCCTGTCCAGAGTTTCACCCATTCTCATTTGGTGTCATGTGACCCTCTAACACCTTCTAACTTAGGGCCTGCTCACATTAGGGCCATTTGCTCCGTATAGTACTAAAGCAAAAATGCCCCTCTCCCCAGTCCCCAGCTGGCCTGCACTCACATTACCTTAAGCCCAAACGCGTCCAAGCGCGATTGCCCCCGGTATGCACGTTATCATGTTGAAATACGACAACAGGCAGTCATTGCACACTCAAAAAACAGGGACAGTTGAGTATGTACTGTATGCTGACTGCATTGAGTGTACTACATTTTTATACTTTTACAGTATACACATACTACATACTCGAAACCTGGTGATAATGAGTGTGGTGTATGCTTTTGGGGACACAGCTCATGTGACTGGGAATGATTTTGGGGCTTGATTTTGAAGTGTGTGGTTGAGTGGTAGAGCTGGGAATATTCTTTGTGTTATAGGATGCTTAAATGGTTTTCATGGTTTGTGGGGTACTTGTATGCTTGTGTGTATCAGAGATTATGTGTTTGTGAGCTGTGGGGGTGGTGTAGATCTGAAGGTTTGTTGTCTGGATGGTGGTGTCAGTAGTGGGGGTGTTGGAGAGCAGGATACAGTAGCTGTCATCAGCTCCAGTTTTCTTTCAATTTCCTGACTGCATTCCTCCTTACTTTTGAGTCCATGTTTGAACTGCTGCAGCTAGTCTCTGAGCACACTGCTAGCCTTTTCAAACTGTTTTACAGCACAGCAGAGTTGGGGCTGTAAGCACAAAGCATTCTAACTTATCACAGAGGGTTCAGTATCAGAATCAGAATCAGAATCAGAATGCCTTTATTTGTCATTATAACAGAAAACTGTATAACGAAATTACTTTAAGTTACATCCCGTCCAAGAAAAACACAAAAGACATGACAATACAGGGGTTTACAGGATCAGGAGAACTTCGGCAGCAGCCACGTGGCGTCTCCGTTTTGGCAGATGAGAAAGGGGTACATTAGGGAAGGGAAGGGAGAAAAAAAGGTCAAATGTCAAACTGGGCTCCAAAAGGGAGTACAACATGGCATTCAGTGAACCCTCTGTGAATCAGTGCACCAGAGAGCAACTAATAGATCAATTTTTTAAATCTATATATGGACCATGCAGTGCGACAGATATGTGTAGCAGCAGCAGGGCAGGAGGAGTGACATCATGGCACACAGCAGTGGAAATGGAGTTTCATGATTGTGAGGACTGGCAAGCAATATCATTAATTTTAACAGCATTTCTTTTGACCTCAGCAACTTGAAACTGTAGCAGGAGAAAGTGTTGCGGCCTGCTAATGTTTAATACATGAACGAGAAACACTGACGCATCCTTAAGTAACTCTGCTATCATCATACTACCACTGCGATTAAGGCCCCCCACCCCCCACCTAAAACCAACAGGAAGTCCGCAATTTGCGTTTGAAAGTCACGTTTTCGCCCAAATTTGCACTTTGTAGAAAATCTATAAACTCCCAGGGCGTTAATCGAATCGGCTTTAAAACTTAATACATGACTGAGTCAACAGTGCTTAACAAAAGTTCTTCAAGGTTAATTATTAATTCGAACCGTTTGGATTTTAGAAGCCCTCAAAGTCAGAGTGTCCACAACCAGTGCCTCCACTTTTTCCCATGGACTCTGGTGTGAACAGGCAGAATCCTGGCAGATCCTTGGCACTAATTAGGCCCATGGTGACTAAAGTAAAAGTCTGACAGCTTCCAAACCTATGCCGATGGACAGAGGATGAAAGTTGCTACAAAAATAGGAGGTTTTGGTGTGGATTGGAAAAAGTATGTGGCCACGGTGAAGACTTGTTTAACAGGTTTTGACTCTGGTCAGCTCTGATCTGCTCTGCACTCTCTGTTTATTGACACACTGCAGCTGCCAGCCCATCCCCCCACACACACAGACCCACTGAGAGATCTCAGAGGGTGCAGAAACAGCTCTCAAACTACATCAACTTAAAACACTGGAAAAAATGGACCGTTCCCAACGGGCACGAGGGGGACGCGGGGAACGGGTGCGAGGGCCCGTCGAACGCTGCTTGCAGCTTTAATTATCATTGAAATCTTTGGAATGTTTACCTGATATAGTCTTAACAGCTTATGAGTCCTAACTTTTCACTGATTCAGTACTGGTTTTTAGTGCTAAAATGCTTTGTTAAACTCATTCCTAATTTAAGAACTACCTTTAGCATTAAGTGTAAATACCGGCCCTGGTTGGCTCTGATGCTAACCCTGGACCGTGACTGTGCTAATATTTACTGTCATTTTGTTGTCCTCTTTTTTATTTTCAATTGTAGTCCTCTTTCCCTTGTAAATGCCACTCCTCCCAGTCAAGTTAGAGGTGGTAGTCTACAGATGGCAGAGTGCTAGGCAAGAGGGTTTAGAACTGAAGAAAAAAAGGATTGATCTGACTTTTGCTTTCATAGTGCTTTCATATAAACTATCTTTGTTTATCAGAACCTTCACTTTGTATTTCTTTTTTTTTTGGCTCATTTTATTTGTCAAGCATATTATTTGTATTCTTGTGTACTTGTTGTTTTCAAAAGATCCATCTAGATTAGCCTGGAAAGTTATAACATGCTCCTGCATTGTTGTGCCCTGCTCCTGTAACAACTGTTCTAGTGCTGGTTGGAAGAGAACGTTGCACAACAAAATAACTTTCAGTGAAGTGCTAAACCCAAAATCCAATATTGAAAAGGTGTGAAAAGGTAGCACATTCAAAAATTTTAAATCAAGGGGGACAAAATACCCACATTTATTGTTTATTGGCTCACGTCACGTTAGAAAATGGTCAGATGTTTTGGCACAGAGCCCTGGGAGCACTTTTGAAAAACAAAAACAGAAACGATTTGAAGGCTCTGTGCTGAAATGCATAAGCATTTTCTTATGTGATATGAGACAGTAAACCGGTGAAATGTGAGTATTTTGTCCTCCTTGACTTTACAATTTTGGATGTGCTAACTTCTCAAACTGTTCTAGTGTTATTTAAAGGAACACTATGTAATATTATGTTGTTTCAGTATGAATTAATGGTTACTCCTGTCCACGTCTGTATACAGACTCAAGAAATTGGCAGTTACAGGTTTAATTTATCATAATTAGAGGCTGCATTTTTTAAAACACAATTTATGTCAGCACATACACTTAGAAATGTTTAAAAGTTGTGTAAGAAGCAGGAAGTAATAAGAGTCTGCTTAGTGTCTTGCTAGCGGTATTGCTAAAGGTCGCTGCTCACAGCATACTCTATGCTGCTTACCTGAAAAATGTTAAAGCTGATAGTCAGTTCCATGGATGCAGTTCACCACATTCTACAGATGAGCACTGCCTTTTGTGTATAGTGCATAATCAGCATTGCATAAGCACCTTGGGCTATTATGAAAAATGGCATTTGAAAGAGCCAGAGATAAATTGCTTTATGTTTTTGAAGTTAAGGATTCATTAATTTCTAACCCTAACAAGGAGTTTTTACTTTTGTACAGTGTAAACAAGTCAGGCAATTTAGATTTACAATATGTTTTACTATTTAGTGTCATCTATTGTAGAGGTACTTTTATTTCAAAACACAGTAACAGGGTAAAATTCACTCACCAAAACTACACAATGTGGTGACTACAACCATCCTGCACTTGTTCCTGTAGTAGGCTGACAGACTACTGTGGTGGAAGGAGGCAGAAGAAATGGAAACAACTGAGTTTGAGAGAGCAAAGGAGGATTGTCAAAAGTATAAAATTTGCTATACTTTGATACATATTGATCTAAACATCCAGTACTTCTTTTCCAAAGTACTTGCAGTGTTTTCTCAAAATAAAAAGTGAACATTTTTCGCTCTGTCTCCACCTGCCATCTGTGCGCACACACGCACACACACACACACACACACACACACGCACACACACACACACACACATACACACAGACAGAGATAGGGGCAGAGAGACACAGACAATGCCACTGCCCATAGCCCTTCCTCTCACTAGCAGTAAGGTCAAAACCTTACTATTACTTTCAGGAGTATAGTCCTGAATTAAAAAAATACAAGCTAAACATTGCAGAAGCAGCACAGCCTCTCTGACCAGTTTTGGTGGAAAAGGAAAATAGCACAGGTGCCATACGAACTTTTTTATGCATATAAGACAAAGATGTCAATGGACCAATATGCAAGCAATGCTGTAAAATGGTGCTGATGAAGGGATCCAACACCATGGACCATAACCCCAATCTACATAAAGAATTTGAAGAGGTTGTTGAAAGCTCCCATTTCAGCATCACTAAAACATTAAACATTTATCATTACCATGTGTGTTGTTCTTCAGTGTTACCCAACACTTCAGCCATTTTTGGTTAAGCTAAACTACCTTAAACTATCAGGCCTGTGTAATAAACAGCAGAGTTGGATCTCCATTGCAAAAAATTATTCACTAGTAAATGGAGTGAACTGCTATTGTGCTTGACAATACTCAACCCCTCTATATTGAATGAATACACAGCTACAAATAGTTACTTTACAAGGATACAAGGATACAAGGAAGTTTATTCGTCATTATACAACAGGTTGTATAACGAAATTAAAATGTGGTTCCCTCTTAATTGATTCATTAAACATGGCATTTCTCACATCATCAGCACATTTGTGTAGTCTACAAGGTCGATGTGGTTCTCCTGGGTAGCAGCATTTAGTTACTATAGTTACTTTTAAAAATCCATTTTTATGCGTCTTCATATTGTATTGTATTTTATTTATTTTATTTTATTTTACTTTTTTTTAATTTAATTTTATTTTACTTCATTTATTCTTTATTTATCCAGGAACGTTCCACTGAGATACAAAATCTCTTCTTCTGTGGAGTCCTGGTCAAGACGGCAGCGCAATTAGTTTCACAAAATAAACAAATAAATAAATGACTAAATAAAAATAAAATTAATGTTATTTTTTTCCTAAAAGCCTAGTATCATGACAACCCTAGAGCATATGCGCCGCCGTTACCATGGCAACGGCGGCACATATGCATGCAGCAGCTGGTGGCTCCCTCAATTTCACCATAAAGAGGAGCGATTCTCCCGTTTTTATTGCTGAGAATCGTGTCACTTGTGGGTGTATCACTTATGACAGTAATACACTCGTCAATATCAGAAGAGGAAGTGCAATAATTGCATTGAGTGTCGCGGACCTTGAGACGATCTCTGCTCTCGGCATCTCAAGATCCGACAACCAGAACATTCGGACCAGACGTCATCGCAAGCGGTGCGGTCAACCCAGGAAGAGAGGGAAACGAGCCGGGGTAAGACTTAAGCTAAGAAGGCTTGGACCCAAGGCTGTCCCGCTACCCAGCCTACTCCTGGCAAATGTCCGGTCGCAGGAAAATAAAATGGATGAGATAAGGCTCAGGCTGACCCAGCAAAGAGAAACCAGAAACTGCGGTGCTCTCATCCTGACAGAGACGTGGCTCCATAACAGCATACCGGATGAGGCTTTAGCACTGGACGGGCGGAGCCTGTTCCGGGCCGACAGAACACAAGACTCCGGTAAGACGAGAGGGGGCAGGCTCTGTGTGTACATCAGTGATGCTTGGTGCTCAGGTGCAGTCAGAGTGGATGGAAAATGTTCACCTGACGTTGAGTTTTTACTGCTGAGATGTCGGCCATATTACCTGCCTAGAGAATTCACCAGTGTGTTTGTTGCTGCTGTTTACATTCCACCGGATGCAAATTCAAAAAATGCACTCCAGGAATTGTATGAGGTCATCAGCAGTCACATGACAAAACAGCCAGATGCTGTTATTATTGTTGCTGGGGATTTTAATCAAACGGACCTCAGAACTGTTCTGCCTAGATTCCACCAGCACGTCCACATCCCCACCAGAGGAAACAACACACTGGACCATGTCTACACCAATGGGTGCGTTCCAATCGCCCTGTAGCTCCCTGCGCAGTGGACTACACAGGGTGCGCCGCCATGTTCAGTGTGATTCCAAACCACAGGGAGCAGTTCGAAGGGTACTGTGAACTGTGCAGGGAACAAGTGAACAACGGTTCCTCACTTCACCCAGTTTGCCAACAGATATTACCCATCAGTCATTGCGCGCCGGCAAGTCGAACCAACGGTTAACTCGTTGTTTATGGCAACAACAACCGGGTGCTCAAGACACGGCGGTTATTTCTCTCACCACCGTCATTATTAAGGAATTTAAAATAATCTGTCAGTGATCAACATATAATATGACACACAATTTGTAAATGATGTGATACGAATCTCTTCAGGAATGACACCGTACATCTTCCAATGAAATCACATTTATTTATAAGTTTTTGCTTGTGAAGCTAAGTTGATTACGCTGACAACAACGGGGTGCACAAGACATGACGATTATTTAGGAATGACAACCGTACATCTTGCAAATGACAGCGGTAATGTGAATGAATGAAATAACATTTCACAAGACATTTCACCTGGGTTTGTTTTGGAAACTCGGCCGGAAACAGCTGTGACGTTGCAGGGTGCTCCGATTGGAGTAAATTCGTGAAGTGAAGTTCCCTAAGCCGACGTTACCTGTGCAGGGAGTAGGGAGTAGGGAGCTCTGTCGCAGTACACTGTGGATCGGAACTCAGCTAATATTCCTGGCAGCTACAGAGCCCTCCCTCGTCCTCATTTTGGCCAGTCAGATCACATCTCCCTGCTTCTCCTACCTACCTACATCCAGCTGACAAAAAGGGTCAAACCAACTGTAAAAACAGTTAAAGTGTGGACAGATGAAGCTGCAGCGGCTCTACAGGACTGTTTTGAATGCAGAGACTGGCAGATGTTCAAAGATGCTGCTACCCAGGAGAACCATATTGACCTTGAAGAATACACATCATCAGTGACATCATACATCAGCAAATGTGCTGATGATGTGGTAAAAATATGGACGGTTAAATCATTCCCTAACGAGAAAGCCTGGATGAATGGAGAGATGAAAAAAACTGCCTTTAAGTCAGGTGACAAAGAAGCTTACCACACTGCCAGAACAAAACTGAAAGGTGGCATCAAGGAGGCAAAGCGAAGGCATCAGCAGAGACTGGAGAGAGACCTCAACACCAACAACAGCAAAGACTTGTGGTAGGTGGTCAAAAGTGTGACAGGCTACAAAAGCAGGAGCGCTTCCATCATGTGTGAGGCCACGTTACCAGACGAGCTAAACACATTTTATGCTCGCTTTGATCTCCTCAACAGGGAGTCAGCTGTAAAGTCTACTCCGCCTCCAGAGGACCGGCCACTGTCAGTATCCACAGTGGATGTGAGGAAAGTCCTGCTGAAAGTGAATATGAGTAAAGCTGCTGGGCCTGACAACATCCCTGGCCGTGTACTAAAAACATGTGCCAACCAGCTAGTAGATGTCATTACTGACATTTTCAACATATCGCTGTCACAGGAGAGTGTTCCCACCTGCTTCAAGACAGCCACCATCATCCCTGTGCCTAAAAAGTCTGCAGTGTCTGATCTAAATGACTACCGCCCTGTGGCACTCAGCCCCATCCTGATGAAGTACTTTGCTCCAGCACATAAAGAACAACATCCCTGCCAGTCTGGACCCTCAGCAGTTTGCATTCAGAAACAACAGATCCACAGAGGATGCCATCTCCACTGCTCTCCACTCAGTCTTCACTCACCTGGAGAAAAGCAACACCTACACCAGAATGCTGTTCGTTGATTTCAGCTCAGCTTTCAACACAATCTCCCCCATGAAGCTGATTGGAAAACTGAACACTCTGGGCATCAGTACCACTCTCTGCAACTGGATACTGGACTTCCTCACAAACGGACCCCAGTCAGTTCGGATTGGCAGCCCCCTCCTGTTCACATTGTACACCCACGACTGCAACCCCCGGCATGGAGAGAACTCTATTGTGAAGTTCGCAGATGACACCACCATCGGCCGGATTTCCAACAATGATGAGTTTTCATATTGGGAGGAAATCAACCATCTTGCAGAATAGTGCACAGGAAACAACCTACTGCTCAATGTCAGCAAAACCAAAGAGCTGATAGTTGATTTTAGAAAAAGGACGCAAAGACACAGTGGAGCTGAGGTGGAGCAAGTGAGCAGTTTCAAGTTCCTGGGAATCAACATAACAGAGAACCTGTCATGGACTTCACATATCTCTTCCCTGGTTAGAAAAGCTCAGAAATGACTGTATTTCTTAAGGAAACTTAAGAAAGCAAAATTCCTACGCCAAGTTCTTGTCAACTTATACAAAGGAGTGATTGAAAGTATCCTGACTGGAAACATCACAAACTGGCATGGGATGTGCACGGCCCAGGACAGGAAGACTCTGCAACAAGTGATTAAAACTGCCCAAAACATCATTGGCACCCATCTACCAAACATCAGTGATATCGGGGAGGTGAGGTGCCTGCGCAGAGCCAAAAAGATCCTAAAAGACAACACCCACCACAACCACAGCTTGTTCACCCTTCTGCCATCTGGCAAAAGATACAGAAGTATCCGCTGCCGTACCACCAGACCACAGAGCAGCTTCTTCCCACAGGACAGCACTATCTACACTCCTCCATGTTTAATAATTTTATTTTTTATACAATCAATCAGTCAAGAGGGAACCACATTTTAATTTCATTATACAACCTGTTGTATAATGACCAATAAACTTCCTTGTATCCTTGTATCCTGAACTGACTGTTAATTACAAAATACTCGCTTTTCTATGCCCTGTTATAAAAAATAAATTAACATATAATAACCATGAAACCATCAACCCTGATTTTTCCGCACACTAAAGTTGTACAGTCTAAATTCGTTTTTATGTGTTTGCAGTGTGTGTGTGCGTGTTTTTCAGGGCAGCTGTATGCTCATGTGAGGTTGGAAGCAGCCTTGTAACCTGGATTGATTCCTCAGGGGGGGCACAGCACCTTGGGTAGTTTAAGTTTAGCCTTCCTGACCGACATATTACAAACACTGACAAGTAATGTAATAGAGAATGTAATTGAACACTTACACTATACGCATACCTGTCTTCACAGGCTCACTTATTGCTTTTCCTCCTTCCACTCTAGCCTATCAAATTCATTTTTAGCTTCATTTCCCACAGGTTCATTCATATTTTTTCTTTTCCTTATATTATCGTCTAAGGTGACCTATCAGCTCATCTGCCCCTCAATGTCATCTTCAGAACTAGAACATCAATTTTCTCTTTCTCTTTTTTTTTTTTTTTTTGTATATAGACTCCTTCAGCATAAACAAGAATGACAGAGAAAGCTGTGCACTGAGCTTCCAGGATCACACTACAGACACCTGGGTTTTTTATTGTGTCCTGTTCAGTTGACCCTCTTTATCACCAGCAGCCACTGTTTTCTCCTGTTGCTTTGACTCTTAATTGTAGGAGTACCTTTGCAACTTTGTGCCACGTTTCAAGATTATTATGCCTCCATACACACTGCTAGTTTAATGAACACCAGGATGTAGGAAAAACGGCCTCCATTTTTAGTTGGCCTAAATATCATGAAGACCCTTTCCACTCAAAAACAGGTTTTCTTTGTGCCATTTTCGCCATTTTCACATTCCTCAAAGGGGAGAGGCCTCTCCTTACTTATATATATATATATATATATATATATATATATATATATATATATGCTTATATATATATATATAAGTATATATATATTTATATATATATAAATTCTGAGCATTTAGAATTCATCTGGAGAGGGTCTTTAACATTTATGTGAGGGCATTTTTCCACCTCCTCACCTCAGAGTTATGTACATGCGATTCAATTATGAGATAACATGTATACACACACCTGTGTGGGTGTTAACAAACATTGTCCAGGCTGTGTGTGGTTTATAAGTTGCTGGCAGGGCAAGGCTTTTTGAAGCTTTCCACATTGCCAAAGAAAGCAGTAATATCACACCAACCCACTTGCATTTCTATGGCAACAGTTGCTACAGTAAAACATCCTGCAAGCCAGTAAACGGTGAGTGAACACATACACACACAGGCTATTATTACATCTGTGGTACATTAGAAGAGCAATGCTTCCCTATATTCATTCAACAGTGGTTTAGTTGTGGCAGTTGTAGTGTTTAAGCTACAGAAGCAACCTTGTGAGCAGAAGATTGCTGATCTGAATAGCTGTTTCATATCAAGGGCAGTACAGTGGTTCACAGACAGACCAGCTTCCAGCCTCCTGCAACCCTGATTTTGAATAAAATAGTGTAGAAAATGCAATGATTCATTATAAACAAACTAACTTTGCTTTCCTCCAACAATCAAAAGCTTTTCAACTATGAATAGTGTGTTTCTGTTTATCTGTGATTTTTGTCCACTCACCATTCCAATTGGGTTTTCAGTTATACAAGGATACAAGGAAGTTTATTGGTCATTATAATGAAATTAAAATGTGGTTCCCTCGTAACTGATTAATTGATTGTATAAAAAATAAAATTATTAAACATGGAGGAGTGCAGATGGTGCATTTAGTAGTCTCACAGCCTGAGGGAAGAAGCTGCTCTGTAGTCTGGTGGTACGGCAGCGGATACTTATGTATCTTTTGCCTGACGGCAGCAGGGTGAACATGCTGTGGCTGAGGTGGGTGTTGTCTTTTCGGATCCTTTTGGCTCTGCGCAGGCACCTCACCTCCCTGATATCACTGATGCTTGGTAGATGGGTGCCAATGATGTTTTGGGTTTTAATCACTCGTTTCTGAGCTTCTTTAACCAGGGCAGAGACATATGAAGTCCATGACAGGTTCTCTGTTATGTTGACTCCCAGGAACTTGAAACTGCTCACTTGCTCCACCTCAGCTCCATTGATGTAGACAGGGTTGTGTGTCTTTGCCTCCTTTTTCTAAAATCAACTATCAGCTCTTTGGTTTTGCTGACATTGAGCAGTAGGTTGTTTTCTGTGCACCGTTCTGCAAGATGGTTGATTTCCTCCCGATATGAAAACTCATCATTGTTGGAAATCCGGCCGATGATGGTGGTGTCATCTGCAAACTTCACAATAGAGTTCTCTCCATGTCGGGGGTTGCAGTCGTGGGTGTACAGTGTGAACAGGAGGGGGCTGCCAATCCGAACTGACTGGGGTCCGTTTGTGAGGAAGTCCAGTATCCAGTTGCAGAGAGTGGTACTGATGCCCAGAGTGTTCAGTTTTCCAATCAGCTTCATAGGGGAGATTGTGTTGAAAGCTGAGCTGAAATCAACAAACAGCATTCTAATGTAGGTGTTGTTTTTCTCAAGGTGAGTGAAGACTGAATGGAGAGCAGTGGAGATGGCATCCTCTGTGGATCTGTTGGTTCTGAATGCAAACTGCTGAGGGTCCAGACTGGCAGGGATGTTGTTCTTTATGTGCTGGAGAACCAGTTTCTCAAAGCAAAGTCATTTAGATTAGACACTGCAGACTTTTTAGGCACAGGGATGATGGTGGCTGTCTTGAAGCAGGTGGGAACACTCCTGTGACAGCGATCTGTTGAAAATGTCAGTAATGACATCTACTAGCTGGTTGGCACATGTTTTTAGTACACGGCCAGGGATGTTGTCAGGCCCAGCAGCTTTACTCATACTCACTTTCAGCAGGACTTTCCTCACATCCACTGTGGATACTAACAGTGGCCAGTCCTCTGGAGGCGGAGTAGACTTTACAGCTGACTCCCTGTTGAGGAGGTCAAAGCAAGCATAAAATGTGTTTAGCTCGTCTGGTAACGTGGCCACACATGATGGGAGCACACCTGCTTTTGTAGCCTGTCACATTTTTGACCGCCTGCCACAAGTCTTTGCTGTTGTTGGTGTTGAGGTCTCTCTCCAGTCTCTGCTGATGCCTTTACTTTGCCTCCTTGATGCCAGCTTTCAGTTTTGCTCTGGCAGTGTTGTAGGCTTCTTTGTCACCTGACTTAAAGGCAGCTTTTTTGGTTCTACATAGAGCTCTCACCTCTCCATTCATCCAGGCTTTCTCATTAGGGAATGATTTAACTGTCCTTATTTTTACCACATCATCAGCACATTTGCTGATGTATGATATCACTTATGATGTGTATTCTTCAAGGTCAATATGGTTCTCCTGGGTAGCAGCATCTTTGAACATCTGCCAGTCTCTGCATTCAAAACAGTCCTGTAGAGCTGCTGTAGCTTCATCTGTCCACACTTTAACTGTTTTTACAGTTGATTTGACCCTTTTTGTCAGCTGGATGTAGGTAGGCAGGAGAAGCAGGGAGATGTGGTCTGACTGACCAAAATGAGGACGAGGGAGGGCTCTGTAGCTGCCAGGAACATTGGTGTAGACCAGAGTACATGAGCGGTGCGGAGCTGGAGCGAGCGAGGAGCGGTGCGTCGTTATTTAACGCGGTGCGGTGGTGCGGGTTTCTTTATTGCCGTTCCATTGCTCCGGTGCGGAGCGAGTGGTGAATTACCCCTGCTTTCCCTCCTCATACTCTTCCAGTATAACACGCTGCTCATCCGCCGTGAAACACGCTGTGTTTTTCCTTGTTGTTCATGTTTGTGATTGGTCAGCTGCCTCAGACTCCGCCCCTTATACGTGCGCGTTCACGGCTCTTGATGAGGCAAACCTGGATCGACTGAGCGAGTTGATAACCAGCGTCGTGATACCGGTTATCCCCGATCACCATCATCTCCATTAGTGTAGCCGGTTAGGTCTGAGAGATCCAGGGAAAACTGAGCTTGCTTCGTGATACAGGCATCAGCTGTACTGCTACCGGTAGTACTAGCTAAGCTAGCTAATAAGTTGGGTGATTCAGGACTTCTCTCATAAGCGCTGGAGCTCGATGACTGAGTCAAGGTTTGTTTTATTAGTAGTGGACTGGACTGGACACAGCAATCCCAGATTATTAGTTAGACTTTTGTTTGTTAGCACCGAGGCGGGGACCTCGCAGAGCACAGATCACAGACACATCACAGATTCGCCTGTGGAACAGGTAAGTTATGTGTTGTCATGCTAACGTTATCTGATGGTAACTGTTAGCCTTATTGTAACCATGGTAACGTTAGCTAACGTTAACGTAGACGTCACTTGTTTTATGTTGTTATGCAGCTTGTGTGGGCGGGCTAAGTTAGCTATGGGTTAGCCTATTGTTGACTGCCTGTTCACCTATTGTACTGTAACCCAGAATCATCATTAATAGTAATATGAGCGGAGCGATTGCGGAGCGGTATTTAGAGGAATTGGGGTGAGCGATTCGGTGCGAGGTGCGGGGCGCAGGGGTGGTTGGAGCGGGCGGTGCGAGTGAATTGCCGTTACTGAGGGGGTTTGGTGCGACTATTTCTTCCGCTCCGAACCGCTCACGTACTCTGGTGTAGACATGGTCAAGTGTGTTGTTTCCTCTGGTGGAGATGTGGACGTGCTGGTGGAATCTAGGCAGAACAGTTCTGAGGTCCGTTTGATTAAAATCCCCAGCAACAATAATAACAGCATCTGGCTGTTTTGTCATGTGACTGCTGATGACCTCATACAATTCCTGGAGTGCATTTTTTGAATTTGCATCCGGTGGAATGTAAACAGCAGCAACAAACACACTGGTGAATTCTCTAGGCAGGTAATATGGCCGACATCTCAGCAGTAAAAACTCAATGTCAGGTGAACATTTTCCATCCACTCTGACTGCACCTGTGCACCAAGTATCGTTGATGTACACACAGAGCCCGCCCCCTCTCGTCTTACCGGAGTCTTGTGTTCTGTCGGCCCGGAACAGGCTCCGCCCGTCCAGTGCTAAAGCCTCATCCGGTTTGTTGTTATGGAGCCACGTCTCTGTAAGGATGAGAGCACCGCAGTTTCTGGTTTCTCTTTGCTGGGTCAGCCTGAGCCTTATCTCATCCATTTTATTTTCCTGCGACCAGACATTTGCCAGGAGTAGGCTGGGTAGCGGGACAGCCTTGGGTCCAAGCCTTCTTAGCTTAAGTCTTACCCCGGCTCGTTTCCTTCTCTTCCTGGGTTGACCACACCGCTTGCGATGACGTCTGGTCCGAATGTTTTGGTTGTCGGATCTTGAGATGCCGAGAGCAGATATCGTCTCAAGGTCCGTGGCACTCAATGCAATTATTGCACTTCCTCTTCTGATATTGAAGGGTGTATTACTGTCATAAGTGATACACCCACAAGTGACACGATTCTCAGCAATAAAAATGGGAGAAGCGCTCCTCTTTATGCTGAAATTGAGGGAGCCACCAGCTGCTGCATGCATATGCGCTGCCGTTGCCATGGATGAAGAACTACAGATTGCATCATAAGCATGGAAACAAATTTGTCTCATCCACTTTAAATAATTGCAAATAATCCACTTTAAATAATTGCAAATAATTAAGTAATTAAGTAAATATCAATACAGGGGAAGTATAAACAGATCTCGTGATACAGGGTAAAAATCACCTCAAATTCATCATCACGTTATCTGAATAACACAGGACAAGAGTGAGCTTCAAGTGCTGACTGCTTGACAAATAGTTGTATGTACAGTTTAGGTCCATAAGTATTTAGACACAATATTCATAATTTTGCCCTTGTTACACCACCACAGTGAATTTGAAATGGAGTAACCAAGATGTGACTTAAGTGGATTTTCAGCTTTAATTAAAAGGCTTGGAAAAAAATACGGCATTAACCATTAGGGAATTATAGCCAGTTTTATACATTGTCAACTAGAGCTGAAACGATTACTCGAAGTAATCAAGTACCTCGATTCTTTTTTTGCCTCGGGTAATTTTTCCTACCTCGAAGAATCGCTTCATAAATAAATAAATAAATAAAAATATAAATCCGCGGTGTTTCGCACAGACTATTTTTAATGTGGCACAACCGCGCGTTAGTTTTTCTCCTCCTGCGCTGCTGTGTGCTCATGCCGAGTTGTGTGTGTGTGTGTGTGTGTGAGACTGAGGAGCACACACCCACCGGCGCTGTCTGAAGCGTAGCGTGGCGAGAACAAAGTTAAAACAGCAGCACACTGGCTTAGCTTGTCTATTCAGAGAAGAGGTATCACTTCGGCTTATTTTTCAATCTATGTTTTCACATGCATACTACTGCTCATTCATTTGTAGCTGAATTGTTAGGTCTGTTTGATAAGCAATTTAAATTTTTAAAATAATAATAATTTAACATATTGTTATATTTTAAAAAAGCCAACATGATGCAGGTCAAAGACTAAAAAAAGACTATTGACTAAAACTAGACTAAAATACTTTGTAATTTAGTCAGCTAAAACTAGACTAAAATACTTTGGATTTTCTTCGACTAAAACTAGACTAAAATACTTTGGATTTTCTCCAACTAAAACTAGACTAAAATGCTTGAGTAAAATGTGACTAAACAAAAAAGAATAAAAGTTGACTAAATATGACTAAAACTAATAAGGGCATTTGACACAAGACTAAGACTAAAACTAAATTAGCTAACTAAATTAGCTGACAAAATTAACACGAACAGAAATGTGTTAGAATATTAAAACAAACTATTTCATTCCAAAAACCGCGTGGCATCGATTACTCAACAGAATTTTTGGTCAAATACTCGATTACTAAAATATTCGATAGCTGCAGCTCTATTGTCAACCCATTTTCAGAGGCTCAAAAGTAATTGGACAAACTATATATAACATACATATAGTGTTGTGAAAAAGCATTTGCCCCTTCCTGATTTTTTTTTTTTTTTTTTTTTGCATATTTGTCACACTTAAATGTTTCAGATCATCAAACAAATTTTAATTTTAGACAAAGATAACCCGAGTAAATACAAAATGCAGTGTTAAAATGATGATTTCATTTATTAAGGGAAAAAAGCTATCCAAACCTACCTGGCTCTATGTGAAAAAGTAACCACCCACAATGACCACATTTCATGTTCAAGTTCAATTTTACTAGCCACACCCAGGCCTGATTACTGCCAGACCTATTGAATCAAGAAATCACTTACCGTATTTCACCAATTAATCGCCCGGGCGTTTAATATGCAAAATCGACTTGGACCCCGGGCGTTTAAAAGAACCAGGCGGCTATTCGCTGCAGGCCTTTATTTATTTTTGCACCAGGTCATTATCGTGATGACAGCTACTGTCCAACATATTTTCAGTTGGTCGATTTAATATTACGGAACACCCTTTTGTTCTGACGTTAGCTAGCGCTCTTATTTTGACAGAAAACGGAAGTGCCGCACTGTTATTGTGCGGCTAACTGTTTACTTCTACAAAAATAAGGTGAACAGCCTTATTTTGGGTTACCTCAATATAATGCAAATAATCGCCCCGGCGGTTATTCGGGTGGGCGTTTAATACGCAAAATGCGTGCAGACCCCAGGCATTTATAAGAACCCGGCGGCTATTTGCGGCCGGGCGATTAATTGGTGAAATACGGTATATAGAACCTGTCTGACAAAGTGAAGTAGCATAAAAGATTTATTTTATTTTATCAGTAACTCCTGGATTGCTGGCTTACAGCTTGATGTCATCCATGTAGAGGAGGTGGCTGATGGTTGCTCCACTTCAAACCGGTATCCGAAGCCGTTCTTTGTGATGATCTGGCTGAGGGGGTTTAGGCCTATACAGAACAGCAAGAGGGACAGGGCATCTCCTTGGTATGGTTTTGATGCTAACTGGTGCAACAGCCAAAATCTCCCTCCCAACAAAAAGTAATGACAGACAGGCCTAACTGGAGACTAATGGCATGCATTTCTTTGGAAATAGTTTATTAGAACAAGAAAACATTATAGGCCTATCTATTAAAACTTAGTAAACTCTGTGTGTTTATGTGTGTGTGTCAGATTAGTTATGCCAGTAACAAATGATATGCTGTTTGCCTTGTCAGTGCCATAAAACCGACAATGCAGAAAGCAATATTTTTAGGGCCCGAGCACTGGAACAGTGCGAAGCCCTATTGTTATTGTAGTGATTCTTTCTTCTTTAGGGCCCGAGCACTGGAACAGTGCGAAGCCCTATTGTTAGGGCCCGAGCGCTGGAACAGCGTGAAGCCCTATTGTATCTGTAGTGTTTCTTTTTAGGGCCCGAGCACTGGAACAGTGCGAAGCCCTATTGTTATTGCTTCGTTTTTTCTTCTCCTTCTTCTCCTTTCTTCTTATTATTATTACGTCAAAATAAACCTTAATTTGACCCCCTAAACATGCTCCAAAACTCACCAAATTCGGCACGCAGGCCAGGTCTGGCGAAAAATTTGATAAAATGGACAAACGGACCCCCTAAGTCCAAAAATGGGCTCGGTAGCGCCACCTAGGCACACAAAGGCAGCCGCTGCGGCCCACAGGAATGTGATAGAAACACCAAACCAACGCCGAAATGTAGGTCTCATCAAGCCCTACAAATCACGCGCTGACACCCCGAACCTAAAACCAACAGGAAGTCCGCAATTTGCGTTTGAACATCACGTTCTCGCCCAAAATTCCGCTTTGAACAAAATCTATCTCCTCCCAGGCCGTAAATGTCAGCGGCTTGAAAATTTAACAGATGACAGAGGACACAGTGCTGAACAAAAGTTCTGAAGGATTTCGTCATTACTCGATTAGTTTGGATTTTATAAGCCCTCAAAGAGTGACCAGAGCCAAAACCTCATTTTTTCGCATGAAGTTTGGTGTGAGGAGGCTGACACTTGGCACTAATTAAGCCCCCTGGAGTCTAAAGTAAAAGTCTGACGGCTGATGTGGATTGGACGAAGTTTGTGGGAGCTGTGAAGAGTTTTCAAACATTTTTGACTCTGGTGTGCTCTGCTCTGCACTCTGCCTGGACATGTGACTCACTCTAGCTGCCTCAGGAATGCGCAATACACACCCATTGTAAGAGCTCAGAGGGAGCAGAAAACACTCTCAAACTGAAACTGCCATAACTCAAAAACGGTAAAAGATAGCAAAATCATGTAAATGGGAGATTTATAGATCCGAGTCTCGTGACTCGTTTAAGCTTTGAATCAAGTCTGTAACTCAAACGGTGACCGAGCTGTGACCCCTCAAACAGGGGTGGGTTTTCTGGATTTCTCCATTGGATTGAATGAGGATTTCTCTGTGTGCCTGCATTTTGGTGTGATCATGCAGCAGCTGCCAGTACTCAAGTCAGTCACACACTAGGACATGCTAAGGGCGCCATCTGTTGGAGGGGCGCTGCTAGTAGCCAGAGGGGCACCAGCAGCGAATGTACTACCAGTGGGTTTTTGTTGGCATTGTGTGTGTGTCGGTCACACACCAGGACTTCCGCGGCCTTTCAAAATAAAAGCCCAAAACTCTTTCAAAATAAAAGCACTGAAAAATACCCTTAAAAATGGCACAAATGGACGAATTATCTGCACTTCGACACGCGTGCCGCCCCCGACGTGCGCGGGGGGGCGAGGTCCCGTCCAACGCTGCTTGCAGCTTTAATTATTGTAGTGTTTTTTCTTCTTCTTCTTTTTAGGGCCCGAGCGCTGGAACAGCGCGAAGCCCTATTGTATCTGTACTGTTTCTTTTTAGGGCCCGAGCGCTGAAACAGCGCGAAGCCCTATTGTTATTGTAGTGGTTTTTTTTAGGGCCCGAGCACTGGAACAGTGCGAAGCCCTATTGTTATTGTAGTGTTTTTTAGGGCCCGAGCGCTGAAACAGCGCGAAGCCCTATTGTATCTGTACCGTTTTTAGGGCCAGAGCGCTGAAACAGCGCGAAGCCCTATTGTTTTTTGCTCCGTTTCTTTCTTCTTATTATTATTACGTCAAAATAAACCTTAATTTGACCCCCTAAACATGCTCAAAAACTCACCAAATTCGGCACGCAGGCCAGGTCTGGCGAAAATTTTGATAAAATGGACAAACAGACCCCCTAAGTGCAAAAATGGGCTCGGTAGCGCCACCTAGGCACACAAAGGCAGCCGCTGCGGCCTACAGGAATGTGATAGAAACACCAAACCAACGCCGAAATGTAGGTCTCATCAAGCCCTACAATTCACGTGCTGACACCCCTGACCTAAAACCAACAGGAAGTCCGCAATTTGCGTTGGAATGTTCACGTTCTCGCCCAAAATTCCGCTTTGAACAAAATCTATCTCCTCCCAGGCCGTAAATGTCAGCGGCTTGAAAATTTAACAGATGACAGAGGAGACAGTGCTGAACAAAACTTCTGAAGGATTTTGTCATTACTCGATTCGTTTGGATTTTATAAGCCCTCAAAGTCAGAGTGGCCAAAACCAAAACCTCGTTTTTTCCCATGGAGTTTGGTGTGAAGAGGCTGACACTTGGCACTAATTAGGCCCCTGGAGTCTAAAGTAAAAGTCTGGCTGCTTTGAAAACTATGCAGATGGAAAGAGGACAAAAATTCCTACAAAAATATGTAGTTTTGATGTGGATTGGACCAAGATTGTGGGAGCTGTGAAGAGTTTTCAAACGTTTTTGACTCTGGTGTGCTCTGCTCTGCACTCTGCCTGGACATGTGACTCACTCTAGCTGCCTCAGGAATGCGCAATACACACCCATTGTAAGAGCTCAGAGGGAGCAGAAAACACTCTCAAACTAAAACTGCCATAACTCAAAAACGGTAAAAGATAGCAAAATCATGTAAATGGGAGATTTTTAGATCCGAGTCTCATGACTCGATTAAGCTTTGAATCAAGTCTGTCGCTCAAACGGTGACCGAGCTGTGACCCCTCAAACAGGGGTGGGTTTTATGGATTTCTCCACTGGATTGAATGAGGATTTCTCTGTGTGCCTGCATTTTGGTGTGATCATGCAGCAGCTGCCAGTACTCAAGTCAGTCACACACTAGGACATGCTAAGGGCGCCATCTGTGTGTATGTGTGTGTGTGTGTGTGTGTGTGTGTGCGCACGTGTGTGTGTGTGTGTGCACGTGCGTACGTGTGTGTGTGTTTGTGTGAGTGAGTGAGTGAGTGAGTGTGTGTGCCTGCATTTTGGTGTGATCATGCAGCAGCTGCCAGTAGTCCTGTCAGTCACACACTAGGACTTCCGCGGCCTTTCAAAATAAAAGCCCAAAACTCTTTCACAATAAAAGCACCGAAAAATACCCTTAAAATTGGAACACACGGACGAATTGTCTGCGCTTCGACACGCGCGCTCTCCCCGACATGCACGGGGGGGCGAGGGCCCGTCCAACGCTGCTTGCAGCTTTAATTAGGGTCCTCGCCTCTCTGGGAGAGGACCCTATTGTTTTTGCTTCGTTTTTTTTTTTTTTTTTTTTCTCTGTCATATAATCATTATTCTTATTATTATTATTACGTCTCTTTGAGGCTTAATTTGACCCCCTAAACATGCTCAAAAACTCACCAAATTCGGCACGCACATCAGGTCCGGCGAAAAATTTGATAAAATCAAAAATCGGAACCCCCCGGTACAAAAATGGGCTCGGTAGCGCCACCTAGGGACACAACGGCAGCCGCTGCGGCCCACAGGAATGTCATAGAAAGACCAAACCAGCGCCGAAACGTAGATCTCATCAAGCCCGACATTTTTCGTGCTCGTGCCCCCCACCTAACACCAACAGGAAGTCCACAATTTGCATTTGAAAGTCACGTTTTCGCCCAAATTTGCGCTTTGCATAAAATCTATAAACTCCCAGGGCGTTAATGTTATCGGCTTGAACAGCTAATACATGACAGAGGACACAGTGCTTAACAAAAGTTCTTCAAGGCTCAGTATTCACATGAACCGTTTGGATTTTATAAGGCCTCAAAGTCAGAGTGTCCACAACCAGCGCCTCCACTTTTTCCCATAGACCCTGGTGGGAATAATGCAGAATCCTAGGGGCTAATTAGGCCCCTGGTGACTACAGTAAAAGTCTGACAGCTTCCAAACCTATGCTGATGGACAGAGGACTACAAAACTATATATCATGGTGTGGATTGAAGAAAGTGTGTGGCCGCGGTGAAGAGTTGTTTAACAAGTGGGACTCTGGTTTCTCTGCTCTGCACTGTTCTCCCTCCCCTCCTCCACTCCTCTGACTCACAGTAGCTGCCTGCAGTCTTCTCCCAATGCACACTCATTGGGAAGGAGCAGTAACAACTCTGTGTGTGTGTGTGTGTGTGTGTGTGTGTGTGTGTGTGTGTGTGTGTGTGTGTATGTGCTTAATGCCACAGCCACCGGGCACAAGTGGGCACGAGGCGGCACGGGTGCGAGGGCCCGTCCAACGCTGCTTGCAGCTTTAATTTTTTCTTATTATTATTACGCCACTTTGACGCTTAATTTGACCCCCTAAACATGCTCAAAAACTCACCAAATTCGGCACGCACATCAGGTCTGGTGAAAAATTTTATAAAATCAAAAATCGAACCCCCCAGGTGCAAAAATGGGCTCGGTAGCGCCACCTAGGGACGCAAAGGCAGCCCCTGCGGCCCACAGGAATGTTATAGAAAGACCAAACCAGCGCCGAAACGTAGATCTCATCAAGCCCGACATTTTTCGTGCTTGTGCCCCCCACCTAAAACCAACAGGAAGTCCGCAATTTGCGTTTGAAAGTCACGTTTTGGCCCCAAATTTTCACTTTGCAGCAAATCTTTAAACTCCCAGGGCGTTAATTTGAATGGCTTGAAAATTTAATAGATGACAGAGAACATAGTGCTTAACAAAAGTTCAGAAGGAATTTACATTCCTTCCAACCGTTTGGATTTCAGAAGCCATCAAAGTCAGAGTGTCCACAACCAGCGCCTCCACTTTTTCCCATGGACCCTGGTGTGCCTGCTGTGAATTAACATGCACTTGCCGTGAGCATAGGCACTAATTAGGCCCCTGGAGTCCAAAGTAAAAGTCTGACAGCTTCCAAACCTATGCAGATGGAAAGAGGACTAATTCTCCTACAAAAATAGGAGGTCTTGCTGTGGATTGGAAAAAGTTTATGGCTGCGGTGAAGAGTTGTTTAACAGGTTTGGACTCTGTTTTTTTTTCTCTGCTCTGCCTGCTCTGCCCTTCCCCCACAGAAGCAGAAACAACTCTTAAACTCAAACGCAAGCTTAGGCCGACATCTGCTGGAGGAGCACCGCTAGTGGCTGGGCCAGAATTTTGTGTGTTTGTGTGTGTGACTGATTGAGTGTGTGTGTGTGTGTGTGTGTGTGTGTGTGTGTGTGTGTATGTGTGTGAGTGAGTGTGTGTGTGTGTGTGTGTGTGTGTGAGTGTGTGTGCGTGTGAGTGTGAGTGGCACTGTGAATGGACCGTCCCCGACGGGCACGAGGTGGACGCGGGGCACGGGTGCGAGGGCCCGTCCAACGCTGCTTGCAGCTTTAATTCCTATTATTACGTCTCTTTGACGCTTAATTTGACCCCCTAAACATGCTCAAAAACTCACCAAATTCGGCACGCACACCAGGTTTGGCGAAAAATTCGATAAAATCAAAAATTAGAACCCCCAGGTGCAAAAATGGGCTCGGTAGCGCCACCTAGGGACGCAACGGCAGCTGCTGCAGCCCACAGGAATGTGATAGAAAGACCAAACCAGCGCCGAAACGTAGATCTCATCAAGCCCGTCATTTTTCGTGCTCGTGCCCCCCACCTAAAACCAACAGGAAGTCCGCAATTTGCATTTGAAAGTCACGTTTTCGCCCAAATTTTCACTTTGCAGAAAATCTATAAACTCCCAGGGCGTTAATCGAATTGGCTTGAAAACTGAATACATGACAGAGGACATAGTGCTTAACAAAAGTTCTTCAAGGTTCAGTATAATTTCAAACCGTTTGGATTTCAGAAGCCCTCAAAGTCAGACTCTCCACAACCAGTGCCTCCACTTTTTCCCATGGACCCTGGTGGGAATAATGCAGAATCCTAGGGGCTAATTAGGCCCCTGGTGACTACAGTAAAAGTCTGACAGCTTCCAAACCTATGCTGATGGACAGAGGACTACAAAACTATATATCATGGTGTGGATTGGAAAAAGTTTGTGGCCACTGTGAAGAGTTGTTTAACAGGTGGGACTCTGGTTTCTATGCTCTGCACTGTTCTCCCTCCCCTCCTCCACTCCTCTGACTCACAGTAGCTGCCTGCAGCCTTCTCCCAATACACACTCAATGGGAAGGAGCAGTAACAACTGTGTGTGTGTGTGTGTGTGTGTGTGTGTGTGCTTAATGCCACAGCCACCGGGCACAAGTGGGCACGAGGCGGCACGGGTGCGAGGGCCCGTCCAACGCTGCTTGCAGCTTTAATTTTTTTTTTTTTTTTTTTCTGTATTCTACTGACTTCCACTTTTAATTGAGATGCATGGTTCTCCTTCTTCTCCTCCTCCTGGACTTCATTTGTCATAGTATTAATGTTGTCCTAGTGTTATTTTATTTTTCTCCGCTTTTGGCTGTGCACTGGATGCCCTGCTCTTTTGCATTTTTAACTGCTGATCTATAATATTTCATTATAAAACTATATTTTTTGGTATAGGTAAGTGTTTCTGACAGCTCAGTTTTCCCTTCACATCCCACTTGTTGCACTGGGACAGTGGCGCTGCTTCTACATTACTGGTATGCTACTTGTTTCCCTTTGTGGAGAAAAAAAGAAGGAGGCATTTAGAGTAGATACTTTAATCTCCCCAAGTACTGATCAGGACTTACACCCTGTATTACAACTTACACTTTGCATTGTTTTGCTGTTTGTTTTGTCAAGGCAGCTATATTTAATTGTGCTGTCACTGGCGAGTTGGTGATTTTTATGTGGATGGACAAATTGGATGACAACAATGATTCAATTCAAATCAAATCACTTTTAATCACTTTCAGTCACTTTCATTCACTGCTGCTGCCTGCAACCTGGATGGGCTTACGGCTGGTGGAGACAGAGTTCACTGCAGCCTTGTTCTTGAGGCCCTGCCAAGCTGCGCGGAGGTTCCCTTCTGTAAAAGTCTGCTCCACTTTGTTTTTATATTTCAGCTTGGCAGTTTTCATGGCTTGCTTGACCTCCCTGTTGACCTCCTTCTTCTCAGCTTCAGAACCAGTGAAAAAAATTCTCTTTATTTATTAAGATTTTTTTTCAGATCTTTAGTCACCCAGGGTTTATTGTTGGGGAAGATTGTGACCTTTTTGGTGGGGATGAAAGAGATGTACGCTGAAACTTGCTCACTGATGTTCGTGGAAGAGGATGTGAGGGAGTTCCAGTCTGTGGTTTCAAAGCATCCTTGCAGCCTGACAATGCTGTCCAGTGTCTACTGTTTGATGTCCCTGGTTACTTTCTCTGTCCTCTTTACCACAGGTGAGTATGCAGGAGCAAGCAATATGCTGTGGTGGTCAGCAGAGCCGAGAGGGGGGAGGGAGACAGCTCTGTAGGCATCTGGGACTGAACCATAGCATTTATCCAGTGTTTTCCCCAGACGGGTGGTGCAGTTGACATACTGGTAGAATCCTTTCAGTGATTTGTCAACTGAACAGTGGTTGAAGTCACCCATGATGAATTTGGGCGATGAATTTGGGAGTTTGTCTTGTGTAATTTTGATGTGTTCTGTGGCTGCAGATGCATTTGCTCTGGGGTGGATATAAACCAAGATAAAAAACAGTTGTGGGAATTCCCTGGGAAGGTAGAGGGACGCAGGGAGACAGCCAGAAGTTCGATGTCAGGGTTACATAGTTCTTCTCTGACAATAACTGTTTTGCACCAGCAAGGATTGATATAGCGGCAGACACCACAGCCGAGTTGTTTACCAGTCAGCTCAGTGTCTCGGTCCAACCTTACAAGGGACCCAAAGCCATCTATGTGCAGGCTGTCACTGTTGTCATTCCCATTCAACCATGTTTCAGTAAAAGCAAGAATCGAGGCAGTCCGGTATTTATACATATGAAACACGTTAGCTTGCAGTTCATCAGTCTTATTGCACAATGAGCACACATTAGCGAGGATCACTGAGGGAAGTGCACGGTGTTTATTTTCTCCTCGCTTCAGTCTTGCTTTAATTCTTCCCTTCTTCTTCCCCGTCTTGCTGCCTTTTTTTTTTTTTTTTTTTATTGATGTGCAGGGTGTCCGTCCGGTCGGGTGGGTGTTTGTGTCGTAGCTCCTCCGGCAGCTTGTCTGTGACAGCGGCTTGGTGAGAGTGGTATTGCAGCTATAGCAGAAAGTGCCTAGAGTAGGTGATCCGTTGGCTGTCCGGAAGGCTGTATCCATTTGTTGCAGAAGGCAGATAATCCAAGATGCCAATTAGGCTAATAAGCATTAGTTTGTTGGTCCGGTGTTGGGGAAGTATTGACAGCGGCTGCACAATACACCACCAAAGTGCACTGAACTACACAGCCATGGTCAGTAGTCAGTCAATACATGATATAACAAAACACACACTCTCACAACTCACGTAACAATGAACAGAAGGAATACAAAAGGAATACAAAGCTACTCTCTACACCGACCGGTCGACCTGCACGAGCAGTGACCCAGAAGATGAGTGGATGAGTGATGAAATCACGATGAGTGATTAATCAGTTTAGATGCCTTGTGTAAACAAACAAGATTTTTTTTTTTTTTTAAGGGCAGGAGAAAAGAAACCTTAGTTTGTGAACGACACACTACTGTCCTCCCATCTACAGCTACTGGTAGTACTCAAGGATGGCTTTCCTTCTATCCTACCACTTTCTCTTGGTTGGTTGAGCAATGGCAAATGTTACCTGTGGTGTCCCCCAGGGATCCATTCTCGGTTCACCCTTTTGTTCATGTGAATCTTACTGTTGGCTGTATCATTTTACGTATAGTACATTACTTCTCTTTGTAATAGCAAATACACACTGCTTTATTTGAGAATAACTAATAAAACAATAATAAAACAGAAAAACAAGTATCAGAAATCAAAATTTAACCTTAACCCTAGCCCTTCATCTGAAAAGGCTGAGCAAAAACGAGAACCCAAATGCACGACTCCAGACTAGAGTTTGAATAAAGTCTTTTTAATAATGAAAAGTAACAACACAAAAATCACTCTCACAGAGGAAAAAACTGCAAAACCAAAAATCACTCTTTCGAGGATGTAATAATCAACAATGGCAAAAAGTAGCAACAGAAAATCACTCATGTAGAAGAAAAATCCAACAAACAGAAAATCACTCTTTTCGAGTAACAAAAAAACAAAAGACAAGGCAAGACAAAGTAGCAACTAAAGGAGTAAAGGCAAAATGCAAGAATTCAAGATAATAATCAAAAGGCAGCCTGACAAGACTTGGTGTGGTTTGTTGGCGAGACGACACAAGACGAACTGGTACAGGACAAAGGGAAGCGCAGACTATAAATACACACACAAGGTAATGGGGAACAGGTGGAAACAATCAGGGCGGGGCAGACAATCAGACCAGGGGAAACACACGAGGGGAAGGCTGACCTGAAATGAGACCAGAGTTAGATTTCAAAATAAAACAGGAAGTCACGAGACAAGACACAACAACACTCAACATAATTTTCTTGACATGACATCATCATGTACACATGATGTCACTAACCCACAAACAGTAGTGCTGTTAATATTACAAATTCAAGTTAACTGACAAAATGAAAAATGCATCATCTAAACATTTGTCTCCAACTGTTTTTTTGTTGTTGTTGTTACAAAAGATTTCACCATACATAGACTGAAGGAGACAAAAGATCCTACAAGTTATGGTTCAAGCAGGAATTAGTATACACATTTGGGTAACAGAGAGTGACCTTTTAACCTGGCTGCCCTGACTGCCTTTGAGGGCATTAGCCATTGTGACAAATCAAATAAACTTGCCAGAATCTTGTTCAACTTTGTGGGCTGACTGTTTGGTCCAGTGCTGATATGTTTCACTCCTTGGAGGACTTTACATTTCTGTAAAAGCCAAGATTATTGTTGTGGACCATTTGGAGTCCTTGCATGTAAGTTTCCTTGTGCCCTTGCCAAAAGTAGCCATATTTCATAATCTGATATGAGGAATACTTCCTGAAATCCTTGGTGATAGTGGATGCTGTGCCACAGCTGAAGCCAAGTTGGACTTGACAGTTCCAGCTGGCCAACCCCAGGATGAGGGCCTACAGTTACTAAAGCAGTGGGCTAAACCAAAGAAAGCGGCTAGCTCCACTTCGTGACAGATGCCTTGGTCTTGGGGCTGGATGATATAGTCAAAAATGTCATTGTGACAAAATTGATCACATCAGTCAATATCAATAATTATTTTAATATTTATTAAAGAAAAAATCATAATGTCAGTTTTAAAAGCTGCTATTAGCTTCTGAATCGTATCATTATACTTATCTCCTTTAGCCAACTAAAACAATACAGTGTTCAGTTTATGTGTGCAGTGTGTCTCCTCACTCCTTGACCATTTCTCCTTTGCTGCCACAATTGTATCAAGCAGAGCAGATTATGGTATTAAATTTACTGATTTTTTAAAAAAAATTGTTTTAATTTTTCTATGTTGTGGGAAAAAATATAGCAATAATTATTATTTTTATTGTTTTATTGCCCAGCACTACTTTATCTATTATCTGTGAGAATTACCAGGGAAAGAAGTCAGCCATCCTTCTCCTCCCTGTGAACTTCAGAGAGGAGAAGTACCACCTCACCTGACCCAAATTCAAGAGCTCCAGTTGAAGATTTTGTCATTGTGTAACACATTACAAAATAATGTTAGTGAACTCCCATGCTTATGCAAAATAGTGATGTGTTGTTCTGAGTTAGCTCTGAGCTGGCTGTAATTTATTTATTTATTTATTTATTTGTTTGTTTTTTAAGTGAACATAAGACAAATAGTTTTACCCTATCAATAAGATACAATGCTGTGGTGTTTGACTTGTTCACTGATAATGATTTAGAGCCAAATCTAGCAAGAATAGTAAGGTCTGTGTGTCACTTCCTCTTACGTATGGGCCTTTGAAACCTGCTAAAACACATTTGTGGGTGATTTAAAAATGTGCATCTGTTAATGGGAAAAATATTTTCCTTAATTTCTGAAGAATTTACTTGTTACTACTTAATATTGTAGATGTTTCATGGTAAGGAGTTGAAAGAGTTACTTCTCTCCCTACCAGGTCACTTCTGCTTTTACCATAGAGTTCATGTGACCATCACAAGGGTTTCTGCTTTTTGAATAGCAGCTTTCATCTGAGAATAAAAATGGCACAGAGATGTGGATAGACACTGTAAGGAAAGAGTGTGTAGATACTAGATAAAACATTTTGTTCTAATACACAAGATGTGTAAAATTTCACAGATTCTTATGGAGAAATGAGATTGTAGCAGTAGCACAAGGACAAATATAAACAGAAAAAAAAAACAAAAGCAATAAAGCAGAATAGGAAGAGCTGTGGAGTTATGTAAACAGTATCAAGTGCTTACATACTAGCATGAATTCCTGACACAAATGACGATAAATTTAATTGTGTGTGTGTGTGTGTGTGTGTGTGTAAGTTAGTCAGTGGAGACATAAAACTATATTCAGCCCATTTAATTGAACTCTGTCAGTTTAAATTCCAATGTAGAGACTGGACTTACACCATAAACTGTTTTTTGTGGTAATCCCCTCCCAACTGTGTTTCAGTGTTAGTGGTAACTTCCTGTCCACAGTGCAGCTTTAAAAACAGGAAGTCTTTACCAGTTACTTCCTTTGCAGGATACAGGATGCAGAGCTGCTCTGCAGATGTCATTAATTGTTTACTGGAACACACAATTTAGTATACACTGCCAACACATGAAACACATGATAGCTGTGATTAACAGTATAGAGATGCTATATAATTAAAAATTTGGTAACAGCGGTCATAGACTGTAAACTGAGGAAAATGAATGAGTGGCATGCCCAGTTTCAGTTCCACCTACCCCACTATAGTAGATTGAAAATTAGTGTGTTAGTGTTTGCAGAGCAGCGGTTGAGAGGGAAGGGAGAGGGGATTTTGGGGGTCAGAGAAGCATTTATAAAAATCATTTTGATTGGGTCTCTGTATGTGTGGTAACAGAACAACAAAGGTGTCAGTATCTAAAGAAATATGTTTTAGTATTTACAGTCTCTCAAAATATAGCCATCTCACTACAAAATTTTGCGTCAATCAAGCATTTATGTTTGCCAAATATATTAAAATATAAAAAATTTTGTCTTTAAAGTGATATTGAAGTTCAGTAAAACATTTGCCTGTATATGTTATTGAGCTCAGTTTAAGTCATACCTCCTGACCAGGAGATTCACTGGTAGCTCCACTGATTCCTGTATGTAGTACACCTGATTCGACTGTTATCACACCATCGAATGGACATTATCAGTCATAATCATCCCCACAGGTAAGTGTTAGTAGGTCCCTACAGCACCTTCTAACTGGTTGAAGGCTGTCATTTAATCCTATGGTCAGTCTATCTTAACCAGTCAAATGGCACCCTGGAGCCAGATGTAACTGTCATATGGTATAAAGGCCGACAAAGTTGGTCATGGAAGGAGGCGGTTGGGGTGGTGGATGGCCCAAGGCATAAGCGAACTAAGCACTTGTTTAGGGCCCCATGGCCACTAGCGACTGATAGCATCCATTCAGTTGTGTAATAACATTTGAACTTGGTCTGTAGAATGAACAACTTTTTCAGATTTTCAGATTTTTTTTTTACCTCTTCCTTCATATTTGTTGCATTCACAAAACAACCCTAGATAATTCTAACCAAAATATGAACAAGTTACAAACATAACTTAAAGAGAGACGTGGTACAGGTTTTTGAATGCCGACTGCTTAATTTTCATAATGTAAGTGTTTGGATCAAATTTCAGTTTTGTTCATATCACCAGATCTGATTTCTTTTGAGTACCTTCCATGATAAATCCAGTTTTTCTGTGTAATTTGTCTTGAATGAGACATCTAGGCAAGCACACAGAGCCTCCAGACTCTCATCTGGACAGCTGTACTTTACACAGTAATAATGCAAATATTTAAGCATTGTTCCTGAAATATAACTTAATTGCATCCCACATAATAAATATATATATAGATATAGATATAGATATAGATATGACTTCAACTCTGTTCAGGACTCACGAGGCCGTCTCCCGGGCAACGGCCGGGGTTGTCATCTTATCAGACGGCAGAGACAATGTGTAGACTGTGTTGGGAAGATGGTCCTGGACTTACGCATACACATACACAAGGACACATATGCACGCATTCCTTGAAATTCAACGCCTCGTTGGCCCCCCACCCCCTCTCCCTCCCGGTGCAGTTTGTGGGTGTGGAGTGCCGTAGTGGCTACATACGGCCCTCGTCTGTGCTGGGACATCTCCCCCTTCCCAAATCCCTCCCCCCTTCCATGTGCAGTGTCTCAAGTCATGTTGTTTATTATGTGCTTATTGTGCTGGGGTGTTTTTTTTTTTTGCTAATGCCATGTTGTGCTCCCCTAGGAGCCCAGTTTGACATTTGACCTTTTTTTTCCCCCTCTCCTTCCCTAATGTCCTCCTTTCTCATCTAATGTAAGGGGCGCCGCGCACGCTGGCTGACCCGAAGTTCTCCTGATCCTGTAACCCTGTATTTGTCATGTCTTTTTTGTGTCTCTTGGACGGGATGTAACTTAAACTGGAATTTCCCCTTGTGGGATTAATAAAGTGTAACTTACTTACTTACTTACTTACCAAATGGGGCATGCTTTTATATTATTGAGAACACTGGGCCTAGGTGTTCCCAATTGATGACGAGCCGGCCTCACCTACTGGGCATCTGTGAAGGCCCATGGTTTTGAAAGATATGGTGTGTTAAAGCAGATGTATTTTGGTTAAATCTGATTGTAGAGAACAGTAAACAAGTATACATTTTTGCTGTTTTTTTTCCCCTATTTTTTAATTTAAACCATCATATAGCTAATCATGTAGCAAAACAGCTCAAATGACAGTTGCTTTACAGAACTAAAGATTAATACAATAGACAATTGTTTTAATTGCTGCCGCACTGCACTGAATTTGTAGCAAAAAAAAAAATGCTGTTATTAAAAACCTATAATAAAACAGACCTTGTGCTTCACAGGATCTTCAGTAGTTGCATAGCAACAACACTGTCCACAAACAGAGCTTCCCACATGCATCTGTTCTGCACTACCAGAGGAGGACACAAGGGCATACTCTTGATAGGAAAGAAACTGAGATGTGCAGATGGCTCACACTGACTAAGAATCCAGAATGTGATTTCAAATGCATGTCAAATGCAGTATCTACTTTTTGAAGGTCATAGCCCATGGCAAGATTTCATATGAACAATAATTCTTCCATTCCTTTCTGTTCTTCCATGTTTTTCTAACATGTTTGAATGACATTAAAAATATTTGAATATCTGAATAATACCATTATATGATACATATAAGCTCTCGATGAGCTTCAAGAGGTAGTCACCTGAAATGTTTTTCCAACAGTCTTGAAGGAGTTCCCAGAGGTGTTTAGCACTTGTTGGCCCCTTTGCCTTCACTCTGTGGTCCAGCTCACCCCAAACCATCTCGATTGGGTTCAGGTCCGGTGACTGTGGAGGCCAGGTCATCTGCCGCAGCACTCCATCACTCTCCTTCTTGGTCAGATAGCCCTTACACAGCCTGGAGGTGTGTTTGGGGTCATTGTCCTGTTGAAAAATAAATGATGGTCCAACTAAATGCAAACCGGATGGGATGGCATGTCGCTGCAGGATGCTGTTGTAGCCATGCTGGTTCAGTGTGCCTTCAATTTTGAATAATTCCCCAACAGTGTCACCAGCAAAACACCCCCACACCATCACACCTTCTCCACCATGCTTCACAGTGGGAACCATGCATGTAGAGACCATCCGTTCACCTTTTCTGCGTCTCACAAAGACACGGTGGTTGGAACCAAAGATCTCAGATTTGGACTCATCAGACCAAAGCACAGATTTCCACTGGTCTAATGTCCATTCCTTGTGTTTCTTGGCCCAAACAAATCTCTTCTGCTTGTTGCCTCTCCTTAGCAGTGGTTTTCTAGCAGCTATTTGACCATGAAGGCCTGATTGGCGCAGTCTCCTCTTAACAGTTGTTCTAGAGATGGGTCTGCTGCTAGAACTCTGTGTGGCATTTATCTGGTCTCTGATCTCAGCTGCTGTTAACTTGCGATTTGAGGCTGGTGACTCGGATGAACTTGTCCTCAGAAGCAGAGGTGACTCTTGGTCTTCCTTTCCTGGGTCGGTCCTCATGTGTGCCAGTTTCGTTGTAGTGCTTGATGGTTTTTGCGACTCCACTTGGGGACACATTTAAAGTTTTTGCAATTTTCCGGACTGACTGACCTTCATTTCTTAAAGTAATGATGGCCACTCGTTTTTCTTTAGTCAGCTGATTGGTTCTTGCCATAATATGAATTTTAACAGTTGTCCAATAAGGCTGTCGGCTGTGTAGTAACCTGACTTCTGCACAACACAACTGATGGTCCCAACCCCATTGATAAAGCAAGAAATTCCACTAATTAACCCTGATAAGGCACACCTGTGAAGTGAAAACCATTTCAGGTGACTACCTCTTGAAGCTCATCGAGAGAATGCCAAGAGTGTGCAAAGCAGTAATCAGAGCAAAGGGTGGCTATTTTGAAGAAACTAGAATATAAAACATGTTTTCAGTTATTTCACCTTTTTATGTTAAGTACATAACTCCACATGTGTTCATTCATAGTTTTGATTCCTTCAGTGAGAATCTACAATGTAAATAGTCATGAAAATAAAGAAAACGCATTGAATGAGAAGGTGTGTCCAAACTTTTGGCCTGTACTGTATATGTATATGTATATGTATATGTGTGTGTGTGTGTGTGTGTGTGTGTGTGTGTGTGTGTGTGTGTATATATATATATATACATATGCAGCACCTGCAATTTTTTCTCTTGTCAGCACACTATGATATTTTGAAGTAATAAGTTATTGAAGTTAACCAAAAATAACAGTGAGACAACAATGCATCTGACTGCTAGTGTTAAGAGGGGTTGTGGGATGCAGTGCAGTCTGTGTCTCTCTGTCTTTGTATGCATCTGTTCCGCTAGTGGAGGCGGAGTGAGAAATGGTTTGATTTTCATCTAGCGAGCACAGCAAGTATCAACAGTATTGAATATAAATCCTGGCACTGTTTCAAATGCTTAGCATTGATATTTATGAATGTATTAATATTTTTGACAACCCTAATCGGTCTTTAATCGAAAGTAATTCCACACCACTGTGTTTGCTTTCAAAATTTAGTTCCATGTTGTTGTTATTGTTGTTGTTGTTGTTTTTACCAGGATGGGGTGGGCAGCAAAAGCATGGACTTTGAGGATGCACCCTCCTTCAACCTTCAACCTTGGAAATTTCCCTACTGTGGGACTAATAAAGGAATATCTTATCTTAACCTCTGCACTGTCTGCACACACAAAAGAGCACATTTCTCTCTGACAAAAAAGACTATATATCTATTTATTATTATTTATTTATTTATCTAACTGTTGGTTAATTATTTTTCATCTGTCACAGGGGCAAGCCACAGATGTTACTAGGTTAACCGAGACAGGGCACAGCCCTAATGCAGAGTATAAACCAGAAACACACAGTACAACTGATCATTATGTGATGCTTCATTCTTAGGTTATTCAGATTAAGATTCAGATTCAGACAACTTTATTTGTCCTAAAAAAGGCAATTCAGTTTCTCCAGTCTACCGGGCACAAACACAAACACCAATTTACAGCTGCATCAAGCAACAGTGTGTCAGAGATATGCCAGCATATGGGCAAGAGGTGCACACAAGGGCTAAGTGCAATTCAAGTTCAGTACATGTTCATGAATTAGTACCATGCATGAAAAAATTAAAAAATAATAAGAGTCAGACAGCAGCTCTCACAGAAACTTTGTCACAAGAAAAAGACACCTGAACATGTCAAGTTATCATAAACCACACACACATATTCATTTAAAACAAACTTCTGTTGGCATTCAGCAGCCTGATGGCAGAAGAAATGAAGGACTTTGAATATCTGTTGGTTTTCCTGGGGGACACTTTAAAGCATCGACCTGAGGTCATTACAATGAACTCACTGGACAGGATGAGGTCAGGTTGCCTCACTATTACTTTTGCCTTCTGGGCCACATATTTCTCCCAGAGGGAATGCAAGTCTTTCTGCTGGACTCCAATTATTTTAGAGCAGACATTAACAGTATGACATAAGCTGTTCCTATCTTTCACTGATAGGCCATTATACCAGCAGATAAATGAGAAAGTTAGTTGGCTTTCTCTAAATGAATGGTAAAAGACACACAGTACTGACTTACAAATATTAAGAGTTCAGTTTCCGCAGAAGGTAAATTCTTTGCTGTCTGCGCTTGACATTTGTGTCTGTGTTTGCATCAAACTTCAGTTGTGAATCAAATACAGTTCCCAGGTATTTATATTGATCCACAATTTAAACATCCTGGCTGTGTATATTATGTAATGTTCCCTCCTCCCTTCTTGTTCATTTGGAAAAAACTATCCCTCTGTTTACTGGTGGTTTTGTCAATTAAAGAGCTAACACGTGATGGAACTAGCTATATTATCCTGAGGGAAACGTTACCATGGTATAGAAGACAACAATTACAACCTTTGCAAAATTGGAATGCCGTGCCTCCCATACCAACATACTACATACTCATTTTACTTTGTTCTGCTCAAGAGTGTATCTTGCATAGTTATATCCATTTTATCACTAACATAAAATTGGTTGTTTCTACAGAATTATGACTGAGTGTACATAGTTAGTCTCGGACAACCTCTGACTGAGAGAGCCAGATGAAACACTCCCATTTCTTGGGTTCTTGGAGTCCTTGGAACAATATTGGATATAGAGATAGCTTCCCTCACATTGTGCTGTTTGAAGGTGGAGGATGTTATGGGTTCCAGCTGATGAGATGAGAGTTGCCCTAGCTGCTCCTCCAAATGTATTTGGTCATATGTATCCACTGCATCTGTTGTAAGTACATTTTCAGCATTCAGAGGGACTATTAAAACACCTCTGATCAGACTGGAGGCTTTAGTCTTGATCTCCATAGCAGGATTTACACTAGACTTTTTTGTTGACCAGTAATATGAAGGACATTTGTGGCAAATTTAATGGATATAGCTGCTCATTTGTTAAAGCTAACCACTCACTCCCAGACAAACAAAAAAGTTTCATAATCAGCAAGCCACAGTGACATCTTATGGACAAATAAAATGGTTTGTACATCTCTTCAAAACACCAGTGAATATATTTTCCATTACCAATATTTTTAATATTATTTATTTTGTTGTGATGGAACTGTCAATAAAGTTATGCAGTCAGTTCCCCAAAGATGGCTGCCAGTAGGCCCATCATTAACTATATAGTCATCTATTCATTGCCAGTTGTACTCATTCCATTTCTGTGGTGTATTTGTGTTTGTGTTCCAGAACAAAGAGAAAGAGCGCATGAGAGAGCGAGAGAAGGAAGCACGGGAGAGGGAGGCACGATACAGCAATGGTCACCTCTTCACTTCATTGACTGTGTCTGGAACCACACTCTGTTCAGCCTGCAACAAGAGCATCACTGCCAAGGAGGCGCTCAGCTGCCCCAGTGTGTATCATAGCCGAACATCTAAACATCTTTGAGATATATATAATACACATACAGCTTACTAGCTTAAAATTGTTGCGGCCATTGGAATTGCTTGAATTTTTATTATTTTTAAGAAGCGTGACCCCCAGCCCAGTCAGGCTTGGACCCCCAATAAAAATCCAAGCGATTGCAATAGGTTCCCAGCACCGCTGGTACTGAGACCCATGCTGTGCTTGCAAAGCATAACTCCTAGGGGTCCTAGGATTTTTATTACCATCATTATTATTATTAGGGGTCCAAGACCGACTAGGCTGGGCCTATAGTTTTTGCTCGGATTTTTAGAGGGCCAAGCCTGAATGGGGCTGGGACTGGGCTTGATCCGACAAAAAATGGCAAAGTTACAAATTTTTAACTTCCTCCCCAAAATGTACCTAAAGAGGAAATCATCATATCTCTGGAACCATAAGTCAGATTAACACCAACTTGATTTTCTTTGTTCCCCAATGTCCCAGAGGGGCCTTGCAAAATTTGAAGCCAATAGACCACTGGGGGGCGACAAAACTAAAATTCTCATTTTTCTCAGAAACACTACTTCTGATTAACCCGAAACTTGGAGGGGTCGTTTCCTACGCCCTTCAGAATCTGCTCAAGGAATTTGACACAAATTGACCTCTAGATTGCACTTTTAAATAAGTTTTATGATTATGAAGACTTTTGGTGATTTGAAGAAATTTGGTTCAGACTAGAGTTCTCATATTCTGCCCGAACCCGACCAGACCCGACCCGACATTTTCGGGTTGGGTCGGGCCTAAAATTTACGTGAATTGGGCGGGTTGAGTCAGGCTTCGGGTTCTGTGGGGGATTTTTTTTTTTTTTAAATAAAAAAATAGAATTATGTGTTGTGTTATTGATTATGACGTTTCATTTTTATGTGACCGGTGCAGAGAGTGAGAGACTGGATTGGATTTGGAGGCTAAACTTTCAGTGACAGACAGACAACCAGCTGTGAGAGCGCAGCGCAAACAAGTGAGAGAGAGTTGCAGCAGTATCCCGCTGTGCTGGCAGACTCGGCAGAGTCATAAATCAGACAGTGACAGAGTGGCCAATTCCTCCACCAATTTAGCCATTCAGAGTGAAATTTAGTTTGTAGTTTGCCAGTATTTATTTTGTTTACAAGACTGCACTGCTGCTGGCCTATATATTTTTAATAAAGTGTTGGATTATTATGGAGCTAAAGTATCATTTGCTGTGTGATATCTGATACATTACTTAATATTCAATCAATAATAATGACTTAGGAAGAACAAAGATTCAAACAAACCCTTTATAGTATTTATTTATTCCCAATACTGTCTGACTGAAGACGTGCAGAGTTCTGCTGGCCCTGGAGGACAAGAGGTGAGTCGGAAACTCAGAATGATGTTATGTAGGCTCAGGGGTTAGAATAAAATGTCTAATTTATACAGCGCTTTTCTGAGTACCCAAAGACACTTTACAACAGAGAAGTAGAGAACGGAGAAGTTGATAGCCTACTTTTATGTTTTATGAACAACTGAACATTTGAAGCTGCCTTTCGCCAACTGTTATGTCCGTTCTCTCACTGCTACTAGAATTTGAGCCACCGGCGCTGCTAAATAAAGGCGAATTTGGCGATTTTTTTTTTTTTTTTTTTTTTTTTTGGGCTTTATCGGGCTGTCGGGCATAAAGTTCGGCTAATTAGTCGGGTCGGGTAGGGCCTCGGGCTGGCCCAGTCGGGCCCGGGTCGGGTCGGGTCGGGTCTTAATTTTCAGGCCCGATGAGAACTCTAGTTCAGACTGGTACAGGAATCCCACTCACCAAAATGTACACACATCCACCAACAGGTGGCACTATAATCAAGGTCATTGCATTTTGGCTGGTAACTCCCAAACCGTAAGTTGCACATTGGAGAATCAACATAATCCATTGGTGCCAAGTATGCCATGCTTGGTATACAGCATGTGGGCTAAAATGAGCTTCAAAGTGAGGCTACATTATTCTAATATACACAACATAATAATAAATTTTATTTATAGCGCTTTACATCAAACAAATTATCTCAGTGTTTACAGTGCATAAAAACATTTAAACTAATACAACATTTAAACTAAGGTAAAAACGCAGTACATGAGCAGTGTCAAAAAAAGGAAAATACGAAAAGCTGAGGAAAAATTTGAGAGACAAGGCAACATCAAAAGGAAGGGAAGACAAAAAAAAAGGAAAACTAATAGCTAAAAAAGGCACAGGAGGCTAGAGAACAACTTGATTTAAAAGTACAACTCTAAACAATAACTGGACACTATTTACAGGCCACAGAGGGCTGGGGGTGGAGACAATCTAACCAAATGCTTTACTGAAAAGGTGGGTTTTCAGGCCTTTCTTAAAAGCATCCAGTCTGTGGTGCCCTTAGATGGTCAGGGAGAGCATTCCACAGACCAGGAGCGGCGGTTTGAGGAGGTTGGCTTGCCCAGAGCGGAGGTGGCATGTTGAGGAGTGAGGGGTAAGCAGTTCCTTGAGGTAAAGGGGGGCAGTGCCATAGAGGCACTGGTAGGACAGTAGGGAGACCTTGTACTCTATCCTTTGCTGAACAGGGAGCCAGTGGAGGGATTTGAGGGTGGGTGTAATGTGCTCATGCTTCCGCACTCTCATCAGGATCCTGGCACCACTGTTTTGAACGTACTGCAGCTGCTGGATGTTCTTGCTGGGGATCCCGATGAGAAGTGCGTTGCAGTAGTCCAACCTAGAGGAGACAAAGGCGTGGACCAGTTTTTCAGCATCTGACAGAGTGAGTGTGGGGCGGAGTTTAGCGATATTCCTGAGGTGAAAGAAGGAGGTCTTGCACAGGTGTTTAATGTCAGTCTCAAATGTGAGGTGAAGATCCATTCTCACACCCAGGTTGGTAACAGAGGGTGAGAGGTGAGTGTCATGACCGGAAAAGGCGATGCTGGTGATGGCTGATGAGCAGATCTGGTGTGGGGTGCCAACTAGAATGGCTTTGGTCTTTGAGCTGTTCAGTTGGAGGAAATTAGCCGTCATCCACGCCTTTATCTCCTCGAGGCAGGTGTTAAATGTGGATGATGACAGGGCTGCAGAGGGGGTGGGGTCAGTTTTGAGGTAGAGTTGGGTGTCATCAGCATAGAAATGGTAAGATATTCCATGCCGGCTGATGACACTGCCAAGGGGGAGCATGTAGAGCAGGGGTGCCCAATCATGTGCCATGGAGGGCCAAGAGGCTGCAGGTTTTCTTTCCAACCAAGACTTCCACCAGGTGACTTCACTAATCACCTCACCTTGTATCAGGAAGGAGGAATTAATCAGTGAAATCACCTGGTGGAGGTCTTGGTTGGAATGAAAACCTGCAGCCTCTTGGTCCTCCATGGCACATGATTGGACACCCCTGATGTAGAGGGTGAAAAGGGTGGGGTCAAGGACAGATCCTTTGGGGACACTGCAGGCGGCAAGGAGAGTGTCCGACTTTGCTGCACCCAGGGAGACGTGTTCCGTACGGTCAGTAAGATATGATGTGAACCAGGACAAGGCAGAGTCAGAAAGTCCAACGGTCAGGTTGTCACCCTGACTAGAGCAGTTTCAGTGGTGTGGCCAGGGCGAAAACCAGACTGGAACGGAGTGGAGAAGAGCTGCTTGGAATTACATTGTTATCCCTGCTGGTTCATGAAATTCAGTTCAGTTCAATTCCAACAACTTTATTAATCCCACTAGGGGCAATTTGTATGGAGCAGCGTGTACATAAATCACAGTAATAAAACAGTGACATAAGACAGCAATAATTTCTGCATAAGAGCTCAAGTATGTAATAAAAAGTCTAAAATAAATACTGCTTTCAAGCAGACTGAAAAATAGAAACATCAGTTTAATGCAAGGATAAAGCATCAGTCTTGTGAAAATATAAAAGTTTGTAAAGAGAGATATAAAAAGAACCTCAGTAACAATTAGCAATCTGGTTCCACAGGAAATGCTTGATTTTGAGGAACAGTTAGATTTACAGCCAGGTAAAATTCACTTAAAAGAACATGAGCAGAAGCTAAAATGCTTTAAGTCAGTGGTGCCCATCCTAGTCCTAAATGCCCCCTGTCCTGCAGGTTTATGTTTCAGCTCTGCTCTTTCACACCTGATCCAATTAAGGGTTTCATGCTGATTGGTTGAAACAGATCTACCTGAACAGGCTATGCATGAAGGTGCATGGGCCTTAATTGGGTCAGCTGTACAGGAGCAGAGCTGACACCAAAACCTGCAGGACAGGGGACCCTTGAGGACTGGGTTGAGCACCACTGCTTTAAGCCTTAAGGAGGATCTGCTGATCTCTCTGTTTGACACCCATCCCTTCAGAACAGACTGTAGTGAGTTTTAATCAAACCAGCAGTCTACTGAAATAAGCCAATGAGGGGAAAACAGGTGAACTTGTTCTGACGCATAATCTGGGTCTAAAAATTAATCAACATCCAGAATACACTACCAGTGGGTCATTCCATGTCATTTTACCAAATTTTCAGGACATCCCACGCACTTGGGTCTCAAAAAATTCGGAAAAATTCACCAGTTGTTCCTTACGTATCCAATAGGCACACTGTAAAATTTTAGTTTGCTCGGATGGATACTGTTTGAGATATGGCCAATTTAGTGAGGGGAGTATGTGTTGATTTTGGTGCGATTTTGGCACGCCCTTATTTTTCCTCCATTTTCAGGTGTCAGTATCTCAGGAACTACACCACATTGGAAACTGAAATTTGGTATGATAATACACCTCCACCTACTCTCTCAGAATGTACAAAAACATCTGTTATACATCGTAACTGGTAGGCATGCCAGCACCTCAAAAATGGAAAAAAAATTACGCGGGTTTTGTGATCGACCATGTTTGGGCCTTCAGAAAACAACTTTGTACATGCCCCAGCTTCTTGATTTTTTCAGAGCTTTGAGATACATACATGGACTGTTCAAAGCATTAATGGTTAGTCAGATATATGCATCGCTTTCTGGATGGCAGCCTCTCCAAATCCCAAAACATGTTTTCATGTCACATTTTCATTGGCCCATAACTGCATGTGGGAATGTCTTAAAAAATCAGATTTTTGTTTTAATTTAAAGTTCAAAGCTCAAAGTGCGTGGGCCATTTGGTGAAATGACATGGAATGACCCCAATCAAAAGTTTGGACACACCTTCTCATTCAATGTTTTTTCTTTATTTTTACTACTTTCTACATTGTGGATACATACTGACATCAAATATATGAAGCAAGATAAATGGAATTATGTAGCAAAGAAAAAAATGTTAAATAACTCTAAATATGTTTTATATTTTAGATTCCTCAAAGTAGCCACCCTTTGCTTTGTTGACAGCGCTGCAAACTCTTCGCCTTCTCTCAATGAGCTTCATGATGTAGTCAACTGAAATAGTTTTCACTTCACAAGTGTGCCTTGGGGCGGCACAGTGGTGTAGTGGTTAGCACTGGCACCTCACAGTAAGAAGGTCCTGGGTTTGATTCCCACCCAGGGTCCTTTGTGTGTGGAGTTTGCATGTTCTCCCCATGTCTGCGTTGGTTCAGTTTCCTTTGGTTTCCTCCCACAGTCCAAATACATGCAGGAGATACTAAATTGCCCCTAGGTGTGAATGTGTGTGTGACTGTCATTGTTTGTCTGTCTGCCATGCGATGGACTGGTGACCTGTCCAGGGTGTTTCCCTGCCTTCCGCCCAATGAGCGGTGGGATAGGCTCCAGCAACCCCCCACGACCCTTGTGAGGATAAGCAGTTTGGACAAAAAAAAAAAAAAAAAAAAAAGTGTGCCTTTTCAGGGTTTATTTGTTATTTTCTTGCCTTCTTAATGGGGTTGGGACCATCAGTTGTGTTGTGCAGAAGTGAGGTTGGTACACAGCTGACAGCCCTATTTGACAACTGTTAGAATTCATATTATGGCAAGAACCAATCAGCTAAGTAAAGAGAAACAACAGTCCATCATTACTTTAAGAACTGAAGGTCAGTCAGTCTGCAAAATTACAAAAACTTTGTGTCCCCAAGTGTACTCTCAAAAACCATCAAGCGCTACGATGAAACTGGCTCACATGAGGACCACTCCAGGAAAGGAAGACCAAGGCTCTGTCCCAATTCAAAGGCTGTATGCTACCTAGGCAGTATTTGTAGGCTGCTTATGTCACGGCGGCGCGACAAGTGCTGTCCCAATTCAGTTTTACCGCGCAGGGTCCTGCAAATGCAGCCGACCGATCCAGCCTATTTTTGACTAATTTGCAGGATACACCTCCACGATGCTTCACGGGGGTTCCAGCACTGTACAGGGGGGGCTCCAGCACTGTACGGGCGCTCATGCATGAGCACATGCACAGTCACGCACGCAGCGAACGAACATGGATACGATGTAAATCTTGCCGTCCTCCTGCTTCCGCAAAATTGTAATTACGCGCAGCGCGATTAACTGCGAATCGCGGCATTGCAAAATCAATAATCAAATGATAATAATAATCAACCAGATCCGGCAGACCTGACCGGGTGGCCACGCACAACATGCGGTGCTGGCCGGCACCGAGCAGGCACGGCTCTCCCAAAATTTCACAATGTTTCCAGCCAGGGGAGCTCATGTCACTACTAGGGGAGCCGAGCTCCCCTTTGCTCCCCCTTATTTCGCACACTGCCTATATTTACCACCATAGATTCGGTTTAGCTGTTGACTGTATCCGAACAACGCCTGTAAATGCAAGTTTAATTAGATGAGTTAGATAGGCATTTTGCATGATGTTTCCATAGCAACCATCAGCGCATCAGGTACGTTACAATGTAGCCATGTGTACAATTATTTTAATTGGGATAGTCTTGCAATTTGTGAGGTGTAACAATTATCTTAATTTTCTGCATCTTCACGAAGACAAAATAAAATAAAATACATAAAACTACAGAATCAGTGTTGTCCACCTTGAGAGCGTTGAAGCTGCTTATCGTTTTGTTTCATGCACAGGTGTTCACTGACACACCTCCGAAACCTACTTCGGCATTTTACGCCACTTCACTCGAATGCGCTTTGGGAAGCCTCGATAATAATGACGTAGGAATCCTCCGCAGGCTACACCGTCCCAATTCACTAAAATATTAGCGACCTAGTAGTCATCTAGCCCTTCGATTGAGACAGACCCCAAGAGTCTCCTCTGCTGCTGAGGTTAAGTTCATCCAAGTCACCAGCCTCAGAAATCGCAAGTTAACAGCACCTCAGATTAGAGCCCAGATAAATGCCCCACAGAGTTCTAGTGGCAGACACATCTCTACATCAACTGTGCAGAGGAGACTGCGCGAATCAAGCCTTTATGGTCAAATAGCTGCTAAGAAACCACTACTAAGGAAAAGCAACAAGCACAAGAGATTTGTTTGGGCCAAGAAACACAAGGAATGGACATTAGACCAGTGGAAATCTGTGCTTTGAGTCCAAATTTGAGATCTTTGGTTCCACCCGTTATGTCTTTGTGCGACGCAGAAAAGGTGAATGGATGGTCTCTACATGCATGGTTCCCACCGTGAAGCATGGAGGAGGAGGTGTGATGATGTGGGGGTGCTTTGCTGGTGACATTGTTGGGGATTTATTCAAAATTGAAGGCACACTGAACCAGCATGGCTACCACAGCATCCTGCAGCGACATGACATCCCATCCGGTTTGCATTTAGTTTGACCAAGAAGGATAGTGATGGAGTGCTGCGCCAGATGATCTGGCCTCCACAGTCACCTGACCTAAACCCAATCGAAATGGTTTGGGATGAGATGGACCACAGAGTGAAGGCAAAAGGGCCAACAAGTGCTCAGCATCTCTGGGAACTCCTTCAAGACTGTTGGAAAACCATTTCAGGTGACTACCTCATGAAGCTCATCGAGAGAATGCCAAGAGTGTGCAAAGCAGTAATCAAAGCGAAGGGTGGCTATTTTGAAGAATCTAAAATATAAAACATATTTTGAGTTATTTCACACTTTTTTGTTTACTACATAATTCCATGTGTTCATTCATAGTTTTGATGCCTTCAGTGAGAATCTACAATGTGGTCATGAAAATAAAGAAAAAACATCAAATGAGAAGGTCTGTCCAAAGTTTTGACTAGTAGTGTGTGTGTGTATGTGTATGTGTGTGTGTGTGTGCATTTTATATATCTATATCTATCTATCTATCTATCTATATATACATAGATAGATAGATAGATAGATAGATATAGATATATATAATGTACACTGCTCAAAAAAATAAAGGGAACACTTAAATCACACATCCCAGATCACAATGAATGAAATACTCCAGTTGAAAATCTTTATTAATTACATAGTGTAATTCGTTGAGAACAAACTAAAGTAAAATTAATTGATGGAAAACAAAATCATTAACTCATTGAGGACTGGATTCAGAACCATACCCAAAATGAAAGTGGAAAAATCAGATCACAGGCTGATCCAACTTGTGTGAATTTACCCTAGACCACTCATAATGTGGCTCAGTAGTGTGTATGGCCTCCACGTGCCTGTATGCATTTCCTGCACTGTCTGGGCATGCTCCTGATGAGACAATGGATGGTCTCCTGGGGGATCTCTTCCCAGACCTGGATCAGGGCATCAGTCAGCTCCTGGACAGTCTGTGGTGCGATGTGGCGGCGGTGGATGCTTCGATACATGATGTCCCAGAGGTGCTCGATTGGATTCAGGTCTGGGGAACGGGCGGGCCAGTCAATAGCATCAATGCCTTCATCATACAGGAACTGCTGACACACTCCAGCCACATGAGGCCGGCCATTGTCATGCACCAGAAGGAACCCGGGGGCCACTGCACCAGCATATAGTCTGGCAATGGGTCTGAGGATATCATCCTCGTACCTAACAGCAGTCAGTCTGGCTAGCACGTGGAGGTCTGTGTGGCCCTCTAAGGATATGCCTCCCCAGACCATCACTGACCCACCACCAAACCGGTCATACTGGAGGATGTTGCAGGCAGCATAACACTCTCCATGGTGTTGCCAGACTCTGTCATGTCTGTCAAATGTGCTCAGTGTGAACCTGCTCTCATCTGTGAAGAGAACAGGGCGCCAGTGGCGAATCTGTCAATTATGGTGTTCTCTGTCAATTGCCAATCGGGCTGCATGCTGCTGGGTTGTTGCCCTCCTACGGCCCCCTCCACCTCTTCTGGTTCCACTGTGCGTTTGGTGATACCATGATACCACTAGTGGCGAGGGCACTGGAAAAATGCAAAACTAGCCGAGGATCAATCAGAAAGGATGCAGAGAGGAGAATGGTCTGTGGCCACCACCTACAAAACCATTCCTTTTTATAGGGGTTGTCTTGCTAACTGCCTCTCCTTTCCACCTCTTGTCTGTCCAATTTGTACAACAACAGGTTGGAGTTACATTCTGATGATTATGCGTTCCCTTTATTTTTTGAGCAATCTATCTATCTATCTATCTATCTATCTACACGCACACACGCACTCTCTCTCTCTAGTACTTCATAATTGCCTACTGCATGTGTTGTATTCATTGATGCACTTAAGAATATTCATGTTCTGTGTTTATAAAAAATTTGTTCTGTAAATAGTTTGTTTACTATTGTGAACAAAAACATTGATCTGAAGCTCAGATCAGTGTTCCTCTGAGGCTGTTCTGTAAATAGTTTTCCAATAAACAATAAATATAGCAACTTCTGATCAACCCGTACCAATTTCAGGGTTAAAATAACATACCAGTTAAGCCCCACCCATTTCCGGTCAAATCCCACCAACTTCCGATTTAAGCACCACCCACTTCCGGTTTAGGCCCCGCTCATTCTGAGTACGGATATGGATAATGTAGATGGTTAAACAGATATAGATACAGATACAGATAGTGGTGTACTTGCTCATCCCTACTGTCTATGCCCAAAGTGTTTATGGAACTGAAACCATATGCATAGGGTGTCTCTCAAAATGGGATTATCCGTATGGACCCCTACAGTCAGCGATAGTGGAGTACACAACATAGAAGCTAGGGAGACTGGTGAACACGTCTGCTGTTCCATAAGTGACCAGTTTAGGCCTTCTCCATTCACAAAGGTGTCATATCAAATAGTTATTTTATGAATGTTGGCTGCCCAGTAATAATATAGAAAATTTGGGAGTGCTAGACCACTGTTTGCTCTACGCCTCTCCAGAACCATAATCAGCCCTGTCAAATTAAGCCGGACTCTGCATACAGCAGAGTTGACCAGTGACAGAGGTCCTTCCTAGCTTGGTCCAGAATTGGTTGAAAATTGTGTTTGAACAGTTCTTTGTAACATTGCGTTACACTGACTCCCAAATATGTTACGGGACCAGTTGTAACTCTCAGTGGGTATGCGCTGAATGACATTGTCAGTGCTTATTAACTGGGTATAGGACACTCTATGTTAGATTGATTTTATAACCTGAGGCCATGCCAAATTGTGAAATGGTATCCAGGCACTGTGAAATAGATTTCTCAGGGTCAGAAATGAACAACAACAGGTCATCTGCATATAACAAAGCTTTGTGGTTCTGGCCGCCTCTGTTAATGTCCACTATCTTATTGTTTTGTCACAAAGCAATAGCCAAAGGTTTGATAGTGAGATCGAAATGGAGAGGAGACAATAGACAGTTCTGTCTCGTGCCCCTGTGAAGGGTAAAATAGTCAGAATGTATGTTGTTGGTCCTCACCAATGCCTGTGGCAGAGGATACAATGTCTGGATTCATGAAATAAAAATTGGGTCAAATCCAAATTTGCACTAGGACACAGGGAGAACATTTAAACTTCACACAGAAAGGACCCTGGCCGGCTGGCCAGGAATCGTACCCACGACCTACTTCTTGTGAGGTCACAGTGCTAACCACTGCAATACCAAATGTGACTAATTGTATCCGTGTGCATACTGTATCCGAGCATTGCAGTGCTGTTTTGTGTGTGGTTGGAGAGGGATTCTTTAAATTAAATAAATGAATAAAATGACAAAGTCTTTCCTTTTTGTTCATTCAGTTGGATTTGATTGCATTTCTGTGCTGAAGTGTTAAGGCCTGGAGGACTAAGTGGACCCAAGTAGCAAGAGATTCAGAATCAAAGTTCAAAAAAGGTTTTATTGTCCAAACTATGGCTGAGAGTGCGAACAAAAGGTTTCAGCAGGTGGAGAGTAGCAGGAGGCAGGAGCTGGAGGCAGCGAGGCTCAGGGCTCTAAAAAAAAACACAAAATGGTGGTCAGAGAATGACTGTCAAGACTGGAGAAAACAGCAAAAAACACTTAGGGCCCTATCTTGTGCCACCTGCTACCCGCTGCCACTACCCGCTACCCGCAAATTTAGGAACTACCCGCTACCCGCGGATTTAGGAACTTCCGCTATCCCTAAACGGTATCTTGCGCCCACGCTACCCGCTATCCCTTATGCCGACTCCGTTATTCGTGCCTGGTGGTGTGTCCGTGGGCGTGTTTCATGCGCTATCCCTAGAATTGCTATCTTGCGCACACGCGTTAGCCGGTGGTCCTGACCACCCGCTATCCGCTTTCCCTAAAGTTTGGGCTGTTACGAGAGCGCGCCCAGGCGGCTTCAATGCACGCCCCGACGGAGCCTCGCCACGCACACGGTCGGACTGATACTGGGACGCCGCCGGAATGGACTGAGTATATTACTCATATAGACTGTTTAGAGGAAAGACTGTTTTAATTGGACACTTATGGCAGTGTGTTTTATTGTTTTACCATAAGCCAGCAGGTGTGCTATAGCCTATTTTAATTCTTAATATTTTATTTGCCTAGTCTACCTTGTCAATAAATTAGTTTGCACATAGTTCCACCTCTGCCTCTTGTGTGTGTGTGGTGTGACCGGGGGATTTTACTCAATCAGTACAACCTTGTGACACGTCCACTTGGACACATGTGGCTCCACCTCCCGAATTAACTCGCCTATAATATAATATATAATATGTATATATATAAAGCCAACTTGCTTTAGCCTCAGTAGAACCCCTGAGAAAATCTACCTCCCTCTCTCCATCGCGGGTTTAGGATTTAGGATTTAGGATAGCGCAGCCTGCCCTTAAAGGCAATGGCACCTGGCACACTGATTGGTTTAACTGGCGTAACGCCCAAAACACGCCTATGCATAATATAGCGGGTAGCGCATGTGTTTTGCGGATAGTGGGAGGTGCACAAGATAGCAACTTTTACGGGGGAATGCCTCTTGCGCAACCCTAAATCCGCAAATAACGGGTTTAGGGAGTCTGGCGCAATATAGGGCCCTAAGGCTAGAGAACTGGCTCTACCAAACAAGACGGAATTATCTGGCACTGGAGTGAAGTCTGAGCTGGCTTATGTGGAGAGGGTGACAAGGTGATTGCCATCTGGTGTTCGTCCCCACTCTCCAGAGTGGTTAGATGAAGCCATGCCCAGTGCCTCCCCGTACCTCAGGAGAAAACAGGTCAGCCCTGCCTCTGCCACACTCCAACACTGAAAGCAAAAACACCAAGAAGAAAACCAAAACACCACCCAAACAACCAAGATATATCATCAAAAATCCAGACCATAACATGAAGTTTGTTTTTTTTGTGCCACAGTGCTTGGTCCTACAGGAGTCATTGCATTCATTAGATGGATTTAGAGAGTTTTGAGGTTCTGTTAATGCATCATGAAAACGATACAGTAGTGTGTTGACAACAAAAAAGAAAATGTACTTTTGCACTTAAGTTTTGTTAAAAGCCAGTACTCCAGTACTTAAACTCAAGTAAAATTTTGACTGAGGAACTTTTACTTGTAGTACAGTAAAAGATGAATTCCCGCACACTGGCCAACTTCCAGAAATGAAGAGTTTAATACGACGTTTCGGTCAAAGACCTTTTCAAGCAAAAAATGTGTAGTACAGTAACATTTGACCAAGAGGATCTGTACTTTGACTCCAGTAATAGGGTTGTATACTTTATCCGCCACTGCATAGAATTATAGTTAAAACTTAAAATGGGTCTTAAACAAGACTTCAGAGTTTATTGGGTTAAACTGCCATTTTGGTATATAGAATGGCTGTTACAAAATAGCAGTTAAATGGTAGTGTGTTTGTGGAGGCACTTGTTGCTGGGTGCTTGTCAGTCTCTTTTTTTTTTTTTTTTTGAGCCATGCACTGTTCATATTTGATAACGTGATTGTGCTCCAAGTGTCAAAACAGATTGGTGGTATTATCCTTTTTCGCATTGTTTACATTTTACTTCTTTGTGTGTCAAAAATGTGTCCAAAAATGTGTCCAAATGACAGACGTGGCTTTTTTTCTTTGGTCCAAGCTGCTCGAGCTGTTCAGTTGGCTCGGTGTTGAAGTTCTCCTAAATATTGCTTCAATGTGGCAGACTAGACTGAGTGGAGTCGTGATTATATTCGGTAGTATATTTTTAAGGTAACATTACATGAACACAAACTTTGGGTAAATTATACAGATTTTCTTTTTAAAAAAAAACAAAACTCTAAATTACCAACATGAGCAAGATTACATTGGTTAGAGGTTCTAAATGGTGGTCTTGATTAATTTTCGATAACTTGCCCATCCTAATAGCTACCTGAATTGCTAAGAGTCATAGTATGCCATTCCAAATCAAGCAGCAACATTTTGATCTATAATTTGCGCGGATCTTCTCAAAGTTGTGAAACTAGTAGCAAATCTAAATTTTGTATGGAAGAATAATAATAAGAACAATAATGTTCCTTCTGTGTGTTGCACAGCAGGCACATAAAATGTTAAGGCCATTTTAATTAATGATATAGGGATGACACAGGATTCTATTGTAGATCTCAGATATGCTGGACACACAAGAGGTTAAAGGAGTCTAAAACACCCTTTATAAAGATAGCACTAATTATAAGCAGGATAATACCAACCACCACTGTCTCCCACCCCACCCTAGCCCCTGCCTAAGAACATTTCTGGTGGAAACCTTGTCAGTGGAAACACACATATGACATAGACACATATGGGTGTATGCGTACGTACACATACACACACACACACACACACACACACATACATTTACAACACGTACTTACATTTACGTGTTGTGAAATGGGGTGAGTGTATGAAAATTCTGAAGATGGCCTCTGGCTTCTTTGGCCATTAATCTGCCATTCTCCTGCAAGGTCATATGCAGATATGAAGAGTGAAAAGCTTGAGAGGTCATGTCTATGTCTTATACAATGTATGTTTCCTTTTCTTTTTTTCCAGCATGCAATGTCACCATCCACAACCGCTGTCGAGACACTTTGCCAAGCTGTGCCAAAATGAAACAACGGGTAATACAAAACATACTAACCTTCACAAGGTACAACTAGAGAGATGTAGAGAGATGCTACAACTGCACCACGTGTTTTGTGTGTAAATGCCCTTTGTATGTGGAAGGTCTGACCTGCTGCCTTGAAATGATAGCAGTGGAAATAACCCCTAACCAACCTGTCAGGTTTGATCCAGAGTTGAATATGAATGTATTGTTTTTAGAACTGAGGAGGTGCGCCAGCAATTAAAGTGTACTAGGGCCAACAAGGCTGCTGGCCCCGATGGTATTCATCCTCGCACCCTGAAAGTTTGTGCTGATCAGTTGTGCTCTGTCCTTACCTCTATATTCTCCTTGTGACTGTCGTCTACCAAGATTCCAGCTATGTGGAAAACCTCCTGCATTGTCCCCATTCCTAAGAAAGCCAATGTGTCATGTGACCTTGCTAACCTAAGACCAATAGCCCTTACGTCTCATATTATGAAGTGTTTTGAGAGGGTGGTCTTGCATCATCTCACTAGGCAGGTGTCTGCTTTTATGGATCCTTTACAGTTTGCTTATAGAAGGGGTGTGGGAGTAGATGATGCTTTAATTTTTATGCTGCATAACATCCATAGTCACCTCGAAACCACAGCCAGCTCTGTCAGGATCCTGTTTTTTGATTTCTCAAGTGCTTTTAATACAATACAGCCACACATTTTAGCTGAAAAATTAAGTAAGTTTAAACTGCATAACACAACCATTGCCTGGCTTTTAGACTATCTTTCAGCTCGTCCCCAGTATGTCAGGCTTGACAAAGCTTCAGACATCATTTTAACCAATACTGGAGCTCCACAGGGGACAGTTTTATCTCCTTTTTTATTTTCGCTTTATACTGCTGATTACAGGCATAGTCAGCCATTCTGTCTAATACAGAAGTTTTCAGACGACACCGCACTTGTAGGTTTGATTAAGCATGGCAATGACATGGCCTACAAAAAAGAGGCACACTCATTTGCCAAATGGTGTGATACAATTTTTTTTACAGCTGAATGTAGACAAGACAAAAGAGCTTATCATCAATTTTAGAAAGAAAAAAGAGGGGGTTGTCCCGGTGACAATTAATAATCAAGAAATAGAAATTGTGGAGTCATAAGTGTCCCAATTCAGGGTCTGCATCCTTCGAAGTCCACATCTGAAGGCAAGTTACGTCACAACACTGCGCGAAGGCCTGTCCCAATTCATCCAAAGTCGAAGGATCCTTCAAATTCACACTTCGAATGCGTCCTCCTTTTCAGCCGTTGGTGGCCGATTCGGAGGATGCACCGCGACTATCCTTCTTGGGCTCCCGTATCCCAAGATGCTTTGCGTGCTGCTGCTCTGACGAAAAAAGTTAACTGAAATGGCAACAGCGGCATCAGGTGTGGCGCCGCGCGAGGTGGCAGCCTGTTGCAGCAGCTCCCGTGTGCGTCTTAGTTTTTTTATTGTCATACTCATTCCATATGTATATTTTCACATCTCGTATCTCCTTTCCTTAGGTTAGCCCTTATTGTATTTTTTGAGTCTTTAGTCTTTATAGTCTCTATTGTATATTTTTAGCCTTTATTCTTTTTTTTAGTTAACTTTATTGTATGTTTCTACTGTTGCTGCTGGAACACCAGAATTTCCCTGGTTGGGATCAATAAAGTATATCTATCTATCTATCTATCTATCTATCTATATATGTAAATATTCAGATTTCACTATTATAAAATATTCAATTTTTACTCATTTGAAGATCCAACGCCATATATTAAACCAAAACCCCTTTCTTTACTGTTTTGTCTTGTCTGACTGAAAGAAACGTTATCTTTCTGTCTCCGGAGTATGTTGTCATGGTAACGGCAGTTATGCGACCAGGAAATACTCCAAAGGCTAGACCGTCCCATTTGGTTGACGGGGAGGACGCATCGTCCGAAGGCCGGGTCCTCTGAAGGCTGCAGACTTCGGAGGACCTGGACTTCGAGGGATGCAGACCCTGAATTGGGACACAGCTATACAAGTAGGGCTGAACGATTAATTGCATTTGCGATAATATCGCGATATGATAAAACGCGATTTCCTAACCGCAATTTGCGCGATTATAAGAGAAGCGAGCTACAGCGGGTGGAGCTCTCAGCCGCACCAACTTTCCATCCTGCCCACCTGTTGTGCAATGGCCTCTGGCTCAATGGAGCAGTCAGAAACTGATGCTGCGTTCCAGGCCACCCATAACTGGTGATTTACCGGTTAAAAGTGGGCGGGGCTATAGCCAAACCTGTGAATTCACGCCTGTGAACTCGATTGTGCTCAACGGACTCCAACTTCCTCGTTTGACGTCACACAGTTTATGTTTTGTACACAAGAATGGCGGCCAACTGGAGACGGTTGTTCTTAAGGCCCATTCATACCCTACGTAAAAGACAGAAACGGAGACGGATGGAGCATTTCATCCGTCCTGTCCGATCATTTCGTCCGTCATTTTACACGAAGCGGGGGAGCTTACGATTACGGACGAAACGGAGCAAAACCGACGGAATTCGTGGGGGCAGTATTGAGTTTATAGTCCAGATTGTCATCAAATCACCAGAGTCACGAAGAAGATCTGCAAAGGCATTTAACAATGGAGCGTGGTGTTGCAACTTGTCAAAAGTTTTTTTTGTTTGTTTGTTTTGTTTGTTTTTTTTAACTTGTCAAAAGTTGGGGCGGACATCCTGAAATACTGGAAATGCCGCTCATCATCCATTTCCCGCATTGGCAGCACCAAACACCAAAACTCCCCATTGAAGGGGCAGCTGAGGTTTTAGTGGCCTCACGTTCCACCGAAATGTGTGTTGTTGTTTTTTTTTTTTTTTTTTTTTTACGTTTGCGGGGCAAATACAATAAAAGAACTTCTTCCACAGTCGCCGTGTTTTATTAATGCCGTTTTATTGGCGCTCGGCACTGCCATCTAGAGGAAGTGTTGTGCTAATGCGCACGCCAACACAAAAGACATACGGAGGTATGAAGTGTATACACGTAGAGGACGGACGGACGGACAGACGGACGGATGGACGAAAAAAGGGTATGAATGGGCCTTTATCGGTTATGCCTGGAACGGTTTGAAGTTGTGACTCGTGACTTTGAAGTTGTGATTCACAGGTACAGTTCCCTGCTGGAACGCAGCATGACACAAGTGAGACTTAAGTCTTGAAGAGGAACAGCACGTCGGTGGTGTGGAATTATTTTGGCTTCAAAAAAGATGTTGCGCAGTGGCAGGTGTTGTGCTGCAGAACATGCCGGGCTACCGTTGCTACTCCACGGGGTGACACTTTCAAACATTTCGGTCAGTGATCCCTGTCTTGAGGTATTTGGCTTGCCAGGCCATGTTCTGCACAACACCTGCCGCTGCGCAACATCTTTTGAAACCAAAATAATTCCACACCACCGACATGCTGTTCCTCTTTGAGGCTCAAGTCTCACTTGTGTCAGTTTCTGACTGCTCCGTTGAGCCAGAGGCCGTTGCGCAACAGCTGGGATCTCCATGAGGAAAAACATGACTGTATCACAACAGACAGCACATCAAATATGGTGCTGGCTGCACAGCTGAATGAATGGATGAGGCTCCAGTGTTTTGGGCACACATGTCTTGCCAATGGTAAGTTATCATGTTACTGACTTGGGAGCAGTAAGATACATATAATTTTAATTTATTATTTTTTTCTTAAGACTGTAAATTTTGCACACAGTATTTAAAAAGTGCATGCCTTGTGTTTTTACTTTTTACATTACCATTTTCTTACAGTGACTTTGTTTAAATTACTTACATGCACAGTGGCAAAACCACAGATTTGTTGTTCTTATGTTTCTGTATTCTGTAATGAGCAGTGAAATAAAAATGTCATTTATTTCAAGTCATACATCTTTTAATTTAATTCTAACAAATTGGCCCAGCCTATGGGAAAGAACATTGTATACAAAATGTATCTAATATTGTGTTGGTCAAATTTAAATCAATCATTACGATTTTTTTTTTAAAATAAAAAATCGCATATTAAATCGCAATCGCAATATTGGGGGAAAAAATCACAATTAGATTATTTTCCCAAATCGTTCAGCCCTACATACAAGTATCTTGGTGTCCATTTGGACAATAAGCTTAATTGGAAAGAAAACACTGAGGTCTTAGTGAGGAAAGCCCAGTCTAGGCTTTTCTTTCTGAGGAACATGTACTGATGATATGAACAGGATCAATAAGATGATCAAAAGGGCTGGCTCAGTGATAGGCTTTAACCCAGATAAGCTGGAGGTAATAGTGGAGAAGAGAACAAGGACCAAGTTGAAGACAGTCCTACTCTATGAAAACCACCCACTCCACAATATATTTAAAGACCTCAAAAGCTCATTCAGTGATCGGCTAGTGATGCCTCGGTGTTCCACCGAACAGCTTAGACGCTCCTTTGTTCCTGCAGCAGTCAGATTTTTTAACAACAACCGCTAAGCGGTTGTTTGCTGTTTGTTGTTGTTGTTCATTGATTTATTTATTTACTGTCGCTGTATCAATTCGATCGACTTGCTGAGTACTCTGTCTGTTGTCGTATGTAGTATCTAATCATGTCGATTCAGCTGTTTTTGTACAATGGAATGTCTGTTAAGTGGATGTGTTTTCATGTATTTTTATCGTGGCCATGCAGGGGGATTATTAAAGTTTTTTCAATTCAATTCAATTCAATAACAACTGTCCCAAGTTACCATTATGACACACAAATGCCAGTGATTTCAATATACCCAGCTGCTAATACGGGTGGAACATCCCTTTTAACATGTAGTTTTTATTATATCAGGATATGTCTGTTATTATCAGATATATGTGATGCTGTGATGCTACTATTTGATTCATTTGTGTTCCAGCATTTAAAAAAATCATTGGTAACATGTAATTTCAGACTGTGGTTGACAAAATGGGGAAATCTTTGCAGCGCCTTTACAATTAGTTTCCAAGTCTCACAATATGAATATTGTAATTACAAAAAGCTGCTTCAGTAAGCTACTTCATGCTTACCTTTGGGAGGTTTTGACTTTGTATGCAAAAACCTGCCTGTCTTCTTTATCTGTGTGCATAACCCCCTTACCCTGAAACAATCCACAGGTTATATAACAGATAACACAATAATCTATGTAAACAAAATCAATACAGTTTAGTATTGAAATATTTTTTGTACACTGTCATTTGCATTGAGCTAATTCTGTTTTAATGAACTGGAATGAGGTTTTGAATTTATTTTTAATCACTTTGTCACTTGATTTATCGTATAATCTTTTATATTTCAGTTGTCTACACAGGTGTTATGCAGGAGTTAAGATCAGTTTATACATTTTCAGTCAATCCTGTGAAGTGTTTCAGTATGTATCTATGTTAGAATACAGACAGACAGACAGACAGACAGATAGATAGACATTAGGGGTGTAAAATCTAACTGCAAAGCACCAAACCTTTCAATATGGTACAAAACTGAGCCACAAAAAACACATTCAGTACACAATACACAAGTTCTCACCAGTGATAACTGGACCTCTAGGGCAACTGAGAGTTACCTGGCATTGAGTGTTCATTATGTTCTGAGCTGGGAGAAAGTCATACCACACACTTAGATAATGAATTAATGAAAATACTGAAAATATTGTTTTAAATAGTCTAGTAGACTTTTGCCTTTGAAAGAATATTTCTTGATTTCATATTGTTATCCCAAATCTCAGAATGAAAAAAACGTTATTTCTGCAAGTAATACAAAATACAAAGAACACTGGAAATATTTGTCTGTTTGTTTCTCCTTAATTTACAAAACAAAATTAAACTGAAACCAAAATTGTGACCCAGAAACTGCAATACAAACCAAGATGTGGGTTTACTGAACTGTTACACTTCCTAATAGGTATAGATATTCTGTAAATATAGATATCTGTTCTATATCTGACAGAACAGATACCAGAGGTCTGATCTGAATGTAACTTCAAGTAATTTTTGAAAACAAGTGCTCTTACTTTCACATATTACTGAGATAGCTGAGGAACATATTATAAGACTCTTGACACATTTAGGGTGTAGAATTTCTAATCTAATCCTTACTTGAAGTTAGATTCATTAAGATTGGAATGTGGACCACAAAGAATTGTATAGTGGGTTAGGATTACACTAACCCTGTTCATACTAGATTTACCTGTATTTTGGTTGTGAATAGAAGCAAACTGCCTCAACTAAGTTGAGGTCACCCATGTAAATAATTTTTCTCATGTGAAATACTTAAATACATACTAATGTGACTTTTATCAACACAGCAACAGAAGATGGCCCTAATGCGGAACAACTCAGCTTTGCAGAATGTTACACTGCGCACCAAAAGTGAGCCCTTTTGATAAAAAATACACACACACACACACACACACACACACACACATAAACATTAACAGCACAAAACCTTTATTGTCTTATTGCACAGCTCCAGTGATGCGGGAGCGTCCAAGTTCAGCAATCTACCACTCAGACAGCCTCCGCCACTCCCTGCTGGGTTCCCGCCGTGGTCGCTCCAGCCTTTCCCTGTCTAAGAGTGTCTCCACTAACAACATCGCAGGGTGAGTCTTGGCCATCAGCAACAAAACAAATGTTTTTGTCTTTGACAAATCTTTCATAAGATAAAAGAATTTGGCACATTTAGTCATGGACAAAAGTATTGACACCCCTGGAATTTTTCCAGAAAATACACCATTTCTCTCAGAAGTTGTTGCAATTACAAAAGTGTTTTGGTATACACGTTTATTTCCTTTATGTGCATTGGAACAACACCAAAAAGCAGAAGAAAAAAAGCCAAATTTGACATCATTTTACACAAAACTCCAAAAATGGACTGGACAAAATTATTGGCACCTTTTTAAAACTGTGGGTAAATCATTTTATTTCGAGCATGCGATGCTCATTTAAACTCACCTGTGGCAAGTAACAGGTGCTGGCAATATAGAATTCACACCTGAAGCCAGTTAGAATGTATAAAAGTTGACTCAACTTTTGTGTTGTGTGCCTGTGTGTGTCACACCAAGCATGGAGAAGAGAAAGAAGAGCCCAGAACTGTCTGAGGACTTAAGAAGCAAAATTGTGGAAAAATATGAACAATCTCAAGGTTACAAGACCATGTCCAGAGATCTTGACGTTCCTTTGTCCACTGTGCGCAATATAATCAAGAAGTTTAAAACCCATGGATCTGTGGCTAATCTCCCTGGACATGGACGGAAGAGAAAAATTGACAAAATAATGCAACGCAGGATAGTTAGAATGGTGGATAAACATCCTCAGTCAACTTCCCCACATATTCAGGCTGTCCTGCAGACTCAGGGTGCAAAAGTGTCAGCTCAGACCATACATTGTCATCTGAATGAGATGAAGCGCTATGGCAGGAGACCGAGGAGAACCCCACTGCTGACACAGAGACTTAAAAAAGCCAGACTGGAGTTGTACCTGTTTAAGCCTCAATCCTTCTGGGAGAACGTTTTGTGGACAGATGAGACTAAGGTAGAGCTTTTTGGCAAAGCACGTCATTCTACTGTTTACAGAAAATGGAATGAGGCCTACAAAGAAAAGAGCACAGTACCTACAGTCAAACGTGGTGGAGGTTCGAAGATGTTTTGGGGTTGTTTTGCTGCCTCTGGCACTGGGTGCCTTGACTGTGTGCAACAATCCAGGAATCTGGAGACTATCAAAAGATTTTGGGCCACAATGTAGGGCCTAGTATCAGAAAGCTGGGTCTGCGTCAGAGGTCAAGGGTGTTCCAGGAGGACAATGACCCGAAACATACCTCAGAAAGCACCAAGAAATGGTTGGAGACAAAGCACTGGAGAGTTCTGAAGGGTTCCATAGGTTGAACACCTATGGAGAGATCTCAAAATTGCTGTTGCAAGAAGGCACCCTTCAAATCTGAGAGACGTGGAGCAGTTTGCAAAAGAGTTTGAGTTTTGTGTAAAATGATGTCAAATTTGGCTTTTTTCTTCTGTTTTTTGTGTAGTTCCAATGCACATAAAGGAAATAAACGTGAATACCAAAAACATTTGTAATAGCAATAATTTTTGGGAAAAAAAGTTTTTTTTTCTGGAAAAATTCTAGGGGTGCCAATACTTACGTCCATAATTGTAGATCCTTTCTTTCAGTCAATAACATAACACATAACCATTTGAGAAGTTGTCTCTGGAAACTTAACTTGTCAAGACACTTACTATGAGAACAATTTAACATAGTATGAGAGTGGTAAGGAGGAAACAGCATCAAGCCACAGTTAGGGAACCAGCAAACAAGGTAGTGTAGCTATGCCAGTAGATGGTTTTGATATAACTGATGCTACAGCAGCTGTGCCTCCCTCCGATGTAATGTGAATGATGACAGCACAACAGTCCTTTAAGTTACTCATTAGGGGTTTATTCCTAAATGTGAGAACTATTGACATACAGCACACAAAGAACATAAAACAATAAACAATGAATAAACAAATACACAGAAGTGTCTTCTTTTTACTCCCTTTAACCTTAGCGTGAAATATATTTTAACTTTTGTGTAAAATGAAATGTTTGTCTTGTAAACCATTAGTTAATTATACAGAATGAATTAGCTGTTTTATCACAATATTCGTCTTTGTTCACTATTAACTTTTAACTTTGTTTTTTTTTGTTTTTTTTAACTTGTTTTAAACCACATGAATTTAACCTCATTCACATCATGAATTTTCATATGAATTTACATTTACTATTGATAGTTTTCATGTGACGTCACGGTCCGTATGGAACGCCCCTTGGAGGGCAAAACAGTACACTTGCCCGCCATCTGCAGGCTTAGAACAAGCCAGAGAAACACACACTACTCGAAAATGCCAGACAGTTGTTGTGCGGTCGGGTGCACAAACCGCCGCAGAGAAAAGCTGGGGTTGTGTTTTTACCGTATTCTGTCCTATAAAGACAACCCCGAGAGGAGAAATCTGTGGATCAGCGCTATCAAACGCAACTCGGTCCCCGGGGAGAGCAAACCATGGCAGCCCTCCAAATACACACGTATTTGCAGCGAACCCAGCTAACCCTACGTGTGAACACACCTCTCCTAGACCTGCCATACAGGTGCAGTGACCAAAACGCACCAATCCCTCCTTCTCCACAGCAACCCAGGCTGTTAGTGGGGGGTCATTTAAGCTGTAGGAATGGTTTACCTGGCACTGGAAAATAATGTTTGATCAGATTTATCTCATATTAAATGACTGACAAAATTATTACTGTGCTTCACACTGACTACAATGTCCCTGAAACTGACTCATGAATGGATGTAAATTAAAATTAATTTGATAGCTAGTGTTAGCTAAATTAGTACTCACCTTTGCTTTTAGAATGAAGAATGCCTCGTCCTTTACCTCCCAAACAGCGGCATTATTTACCCATCCTGATCGGAAATACCGTTAACTATCGGTGCTCTTATATGCCTTCATTCTGGCAGTGGTGTAGGGTGACGGGTTCTCAACCAGGTAGATGTAAACATCACCGAATTTGAGTTTCGGCAGGGACATGGCGGTGTTTAACAGCTCGTATACAGCAGCCAGTGCTGTATACGGGTCACAAGTACCCAACACTTCCAACTTATTTCGATATCTTTCTTTCTTGGCTGCTGACAGGTAATTTAAATGACAATTCTCTTGTTTGTCAGCAGAGAGTCCCTTGTGTGCCGTCATCTTGGAGCGTTGTTTTGCCCTCCAGGGCTCCCGGCAAGTCACGTGACTGAAAACTATCAATAGAAACGTTTTTTACTTAAAGGTCCCATATTATACTCCTTTTCAACAAGTTCACAGGTCCCACAACAGTAAATTTGAAGTTTGTTGCCTAAAAATCCAGTTTGTTCCTGAATTTTAGCCAGCCTGTACCCCCCTCAAGTGAGCTCTACTGAGAATTAAGCTGTTTCTATGCCTGTAGCTTTAAATGCTAATGAGCTGGTCTGTCCACGCCTGGTTCATGCCCCTCTCTGGAAGGGGCTGTGGCTTGCGCTCCAGTACCATGCGCTAATGTTTACAGAAAGTAGGTATGGCTCGTAGAAGCGATGTGATACAGCCATACCAATATGATCCAGAATCTGACCCAGAGGGAGAGGCTCCTGAAGAAATTCAAACTCTGCGGCTGCAGCAGGACGTTTCTGAATGGTTAGTTACAAATATTATGTGTCTTTATATTTTACCTTTTACTTTGTTCGTGTGTGTTGTTACACTGTTACTTACATGTAGCTAGGTAACGTTAGCTCCTGCTAACGGTTACGTCTCCGCTGTCTCGTCGGAGTTCTTTTGGTGAATGTGCGATATTGTGAAAAGTGGAATAACGTTATAGTTATCTCTCGTGACTATATTCTTAAATCTGTGGAAAAAAGCTTTGTCGTCAGAGGACTGTTACTAGCCTCAACATATGCTCAGTTAGACTGCTTCAAGCATGTAATGTCAAGACTAACATGTAATTTAGTACTGTATATATATACTGTTTATACCTATATATATATATATATATATATTTATATACTGTTATATATCTTATATTTTATATTTACACTTATATTTACACTTCTTTTTCTGGTCTTTTTTTCGGGGGGGGGGGGGGGTTTTGGCTTATACCGGGACCTGAGTGCTAATTTCGTACCACTAGCATGTAAGTGTGAACTGGTATGACAATAAAGTTCCTTGAATCCTTGAATCCTTGAATCCTAATTGATGCTGACACAGTAGGCCTAACGTTTTGTGATGTTTTGAGCAGAGATGTTTATCATAAGAGCGCCATGTCATTTATTTTTTCACAATATAATGTACTTACCTCGCTATAATTCAGCATAAATATGTCTGTCTGTATCAATAATGTTTTAGTCAGTTTAGTCAAAATTCGAGGCAGTGTTGTGTAAATGATACTGTTCTCCAGCTCCACATTAGTCACATGACACAAATGACTTATGCACTTGAATGGGTTAGGCCAAGCTTACTTCATATCCACCTCTGCTTGTCCACTTACATTTTGGTGAAATATTCACTTTTTTCCTTGGATAGGTGCTCCTGTGGAAACTGTGCTACCATACCCGCAGAAGCTGAGAATATCTGCTGTCTGGAGATACCACAGGTGGTATCGCCACACCCAAAGAGAAAGCTGGAACGGGGATGGCCAATACTGCATCTGTGTATGGTGCTGGGTCCACAAAGACTTTACGGCTGAGAGGAATACATCAGTATGTTATGCTTTGCAAAATGTTATAGTTTGTATCTAAATCAAAGATGTTATGTAGCCTTGCTTTGCTTCAGTGGGCATAATCTTACAACTGTAATAACACGTGACAAATGTGAGTACCGTACAGTTAAATAAATTGATTTAGCTATTTTATTTGTATAGTTTTTCCATAAGCAGGTGGTGTGTAAATTATTTATGTATTCACAGGAGTCATTTCTGTAGACACTTTCAAGCATTTATTGACATCAAATAATTTACATATAAGTAATACCAGTGATAATCATACCACGGGCCCAGCCTAGCAGGCAATGCACGTAAGAAGAGAAAAAAAAGTGTGACACACACCATAAAAAAATATTTGCAAGACTAAATATCCTGTCAAATTGTTTGGAGTTGTTACAGGTATCCAGCATATCGCAGCTTCGTGAGCTGGTGCTGGGGCTTCCTGGGGCGCAGAATCCGGGTCGTCATTCCAGCTTGTGTGGTCCTTCGCATCCGCACGGAGTTTCCTGATGCTGAAGGCCACTGCGTGGGACTTAAACTGGCCCTCGATTGAACTGGGACACATAGCTGGCAATGACCTCCTCCTTGTCAGGCCGCTCGAACTGTGCAGTTAGGTCCTCTGGAATGGGGATGGCCAATACTGCATCTGTGCATAGTGCTGGGTCCACAAAGACAACATACCCTGTTTTATAAAATACATGCACATGAAAGTGTTCCTCTAAATACCTCCTGACATTTGACACTCATAAGTTTGTTTTTAAGGTTGTTGTTGTTGTTTTTTTTGTGTGTGTGTGTGTGTGTGTTTTAGTTTTTACTGTTATTTTATGTTGAAATTCTTATAACATGTAAGAGCAATACCTAATACAACAAGCCCAAAACATATGTTTTGGTTGAACAATAAAAAAAGAATTTAACACTTACGGAATGTCGGCTCTGTCTTTAGTGGTTTTGCTCTGCATTCTCCCTTCATGGCCTTTGGAAAGTGGACCTTGAAGAGGGGTACATCTTCAAGTGTAGTCTGGCATGTAACATCTCTTGATGCAGGAAACTGTATGTATGCACTTGATGTGCTGGCCTGTATACAAGAAACAGGGTTACACCAACATTTTCTCAAATATGTAGTTACAACAGCTACAAGCAGTGCAAAAATTATGACAACAAATGCACACAATTATAAAAAGTAATGTGTTACACAGATTATTTCACTTCCAGTGTAAATTGTATTGCAACATAGCCAAAGCTTGTAAATCCAATAAATGTTGCATGTGCAAAATGTATTCTATCCCCTTTCACATACAGTACAGGCCAAAAGTTTGGACACACCTTCTCATTCAATGCGTTTTCTTTATTTTCAAACAGAAAGCACCGTGAAAAGTGGCCACAGGCATCCAAATTACAAATAACGCTGTGTGTATAGAGCTAACTTCAGATTACATATATGTTCACACAGCTTCTCTTCAACGTCCCCTGGTACTGTTGCGTATTAACCTAACTGGTATAAGGAAACTGTTACCAACAGTAACTTACGTTAGCTGCCATGCTAAAACCACATCCAGCAGGCTATCACACTAGATAGGCTTATACAGTAAAGCAACATAAAGTGGTAAAACTAACTGCTTCCACGTTTGTAGTTGGGTCACGGACAGTTGGTACCGATCCATGCTTTATCTTCAGATTCTTAGTGAATCCTGATTTGTCCTGGCCCTCGTTGAGAAAGCAGTCCGCGTGAAATGGTGAGCACACACAACATTTTAGGAATTGTTGTGGGTACATTTCCATCGAAAATAAAATTAATCCACTGGGTCTTCAAAACCTCTGATGAAGGAGGTAGAAATAGACTTTTGTGCTTGCTTGTGCAGCCAACAACACAGCAGCTGCCGTGCTTTGCTCGTACCTTAGACATTATTGTTTTATCGGACCGGCGTTTGCGAGGGGATTTTCTGAGGGCAGGGCAAACATTTCACTGGGGTGGTGGCACCAACCTTAGGAGGAGGAGCTTATCCCTGCATGACGTCATGCGGGGATAAGCTCCTCCTCCTAAGGTTTCAAAACGGCCTGCTTGAGCACACATTTTCTGAAAGGTGGAGCTAGCAAGAGAGAAAGACGATAAGCTTTTTTCATTTCGGAGGGGGGCGGGGGGGGGGGGGGGGGGGGTTTGTAAACAGGCTAGGGGACGCATATTATTGTTAGAAAACCACTCTAAAGTGAATTTTCATAATATGGGACCTTTGTACATTAAGTTATAGCTATACACAGTAGCAACATTAGCAATGTTAGCAGCAGTACTGTAGCAATGCAGATTAGCCACTAGCAAACATTAGCAGTAGTGCAAACTTCAATATCACTATAAAATAAATAACACAAATTAAAGCTGCAAGCAGCGTTGGACGGGCCCTTGCACTCATGCTTGAAAGAGTTGGGGGCTTTTATTTTGAAAGATTGAGATTTGATTTTATTGGTCCCCGTAGGGAGATTTGTCTTCACTGACTGTGCGTAACAAAGAGGGCAACATTGCACATCACAAGGCAGACATCAACTGTAACAACTTGTAACTAAACATAATAGTAAAGCAATAACAACACAAAGCAGTGGCAGACAGACAGATCAGCGGGACCTGCTGTTCAGGGCAGCTATAGCTGCAGGGATTAGGCTTTTCCCAAGGCGAGCCCTCTTAAACTTGATAGTTCTATACCTGCGCCCTGAAGGTAGTGGGATGATGTATTGGTGCAGTGGGTGAGTGATGTCTTGTGCTATGGTGTTTGTTAAGCGGGTGATGGACTTATTGTTTAGTTCTGTGAGGTTGGGTGTGGGGAGACCAGTGATTTTAGCAGCTGTGTTTGTGATGCGTGTGAGTTTGGCCCGGTTGGTGACAGAAATCATAGTGAAGAAACATGTGGAACAGTACAGGAGGATGGGTTGAATGATGCTTTGATAGAGTAACAACAGGAGGTGGGGTGCAACATATAATCCTTTAAGTTTGCGGATGGCTGATAGTCTTTGTTGGCTTCTTTTTTTGAATATCCATGGTGTGCTGATCAAAGGTGAGCTGGCTCAGATGGCGCCATACCTCCTCCTCTGTGAAAGGGGCCGGTTCTTCAGGGGCTGGTGGTGGGAGGGCTCTCAGCAAGGCCTGACACTCGGATGAGAAGTCCTGGTTGTCAAAACGGGTGTAGAATGTGTTCAGGTCTTTGGTGAAGGTTTCTAGCTAGAGCTAAATGGCTAACGTTAGTTAGCAAGACAAGCAGACCATGTTGGAATTAACATTAGAACTAGCTAACGTTAGCTGGCTAATTAGTTCGCTATCTTGCTAATGGAAATTCCAGCATCATATGGCCCGCTTGTCTTGCTAACTAACGTTAGCCATTTTGCTCGTAGCATAACGTTATGCAAAGTCTAATTTAACGTAAGGCGGTTCCTTCAAACTAACGTTAAAACTTTACATCAGACTCGGAAGCCAGGCGTCTCCAAACTACGCGATTCACGCGTATGACCCGATTGACCAAAAAAAAACATCGATTGTAGCTGAAAGGCGACAAGTTTGCATGCCTGAGAAGTGAGACTATAATGCTGTGCTGTCTGAGAATAACTCAAGAAAATACATATTAAATACTTTTAGTTAAATTTATTGAACAACTGACAATCAAACCAAGTTTAAAAGTATAAAATATGACAAGCAAGTCCTGCTCGACTGAATCTACTTCGACTACCTCAACTGCAGCCGCAGCCGCTTCTACATTTGAACCGTCCTCCGTTTCCTCAGCAACTCTTTCCCTTCTTGTGGCACTGTGGTTTGTGGCGTTTTAGCTTCTGTTTGTACAGCGGAAGTAAATAGATGACGTTGTGGTCAGCAAGTCCGAGTGGAGGGTATGAACGGGCACGGAAAGCATCGTTGATGTTCCCGTAGCATAAATCCAAGATGTTTCCCCTTCTTGTTGAAATATCCACATATTGTTGAAGTGATGGTAACACATAGTCCAGTCTGCAACTGTTAAAGTCCCCCAGAATGAACAGCGGAGCACCAGGATACTTGGCTAACATAGCATTAACATCCCTGGCTATTAGCTCTGCTGCTATGTTGATGTTAGTACTGGGGGCTACATAGACGCAGCTGACCACAACAGTGGGGAATTCCCCACTGTTGGCAGAGTGTAGCAGGAGTTCAGCAGAGCCTTCAGCCACTCTGCTCCCAAACTCTGGAACTCACTACCCCCGGACATCCGCAACATCGACTCTGTCCCTCTGTTCAAAACTAGACTTAAAACTCATCTGTTTAAAACTGCGTACTCTCTGTAATTGCATTGTTTCCATTGTATTTTAGTTAGTCTTTTACCTGTGTTTTTATTGCTTGTTTCATCTTTTGTAAAGTGTCCTTGAGTATTTGTGAAAGGTGCTTATAAATAAAATGTATTATTATTATTATTATTATTATTATTATTATTAATTTGTCTTATTTATCTTTTTTAATTTTTTAAAATTTTTTATTTACTAATTTATTTATTATTATTATTATTATTATTATTACTATTGTCGTTGTTGTTGTTTTCGTTTTCATTATTTTAATTATCACTATTGAACTTTTTCGTCCCACTCTTCCATGGGGGAGGGAGGGGGGTGTTAACAATTAATGTTGTATTCACTCTGAAACAATGTATTCTGTCTGAAAATTTCAATAAATAAATTGTTCAAAAAAATTTTTTTTTTCACCAGACCTGGTGTGGGTGCCGAATTTGGTGAGTTTTTGAGCACGTTTAGGGGGTCAAATTAAGGGTTATTTGGACGTAATAATAATAATAATAAGAAGAAGAAGAAGAAACACTACAATAACAGTAGGGCCCTCTTCCAGAGAGGCGAGGGCCCCAAAAAAAAACAAACAAAAATTAAAGCTGCAAACAGCGTTGGACGGGCCCTCGCACCCGTGCCCCGCGTCCCCCTCGTGCCCGTCGAGAACGGGCCATTCACGATGCCATTCACTCAATCACACTCACACACACACACACACACACACACACACACACACATGCACCCGCAGGCGCACACACACACACACACACACACACACACACACACACACAGACACACACCATGCATGTGCATGCACACACACACACTCATTCACTCACTCACTCACTCACTCTCTCACTCACTTACACACACACACACACACACACAGTTCTGGCCCAGTTGCTAGCGGCGCTCCTCCAGCAGATGTTGCCCTCAGCTTGAGTTTGAGCAGGGCAGAGAAAAAAAAAACTAGAGTCCAAGCCTGTTAAACTAGTATTCACAGTGGCCACCAACTTTTTCCAATCCACAGCAAGTCCTCCTATTTTTGTAGAACTAGTCCTCTTTCCATCGGCATAGGTTTGGAAGCTGTCAGACTTTTACTTTGGACTGCTGGGGCCTAATTAGTGCCTATGCTCACGGCAAGTGCATGTTAATTCACAGCAGGCACACCAGGGTCCATGGGAAAAAGTGGAGGCGCTGGTTGTGGACACTCTGACTTTGATGGCTTCTGAAATCCAAACGGTTCAAAGGAACGTAAATTCCTTCTGAACTTTTGTTAAGCACTATGTCCTCTTGTCATCTATTTAATTTTCAAGCCATTCAAATTAACGTCCTGGGAGTTTATAGATTTCATGCAAAGCTCAAATTTGGGCGAAAACGTGACTTTCAAACGCAAATTGCGGACTTCCTGTTGGTTTTAGGTGGGGGGCACGGTGCGAAAAAATGTCGGGCTTGATGAGATCTACGTTTCGGCGCTGGTTTGGTCTTTCTATAACATTCCTGTGGGCCGCAGAGGCTGCCTTTGCGTACCTAGGTGGCGCTACCGAGCCCATTTTTGCACCTGGGGGGTTCGATTTTTGATTTTATCGAATTTTTCGCCAGACCTGGTCTGCGTGCCGAATTTGGTGAGTTTTTGAGCATGTTTAGGGGGTCAAATTAAGCCTCAAAGAGACGTAATAATAATAGCGAAGAAAAAAACCCCACTACAAATACAAAAGGGCTTCGCACTGGGACAGTGCTCGGGCCCTAAAAAGAAATGAACGAAAAACAATAGGGCTTCGCACTGGGACAGTGCTCGGGCCCTAAAAAGAAATGAAGCAAAAACATTAGGGCTTCGCACTGGGACAGTGCTCGGGCCCTAAAAAAGAAACCTTACAAAAACAATAGGGCTTCGCACTGGGACAGTGCTCGGGCCCTAAAAAGAAACAAAGCAAATACAATAGGGCTTCGCACTGGGACAGTGCTCGGGCCCTAAAAACCATTACAATAACAATAGGGCCCTCTTTCAGAGACGAGGGCCCTAAAAATAACAATTGGGCTTGGCGTTGTCTCAGCGCTTGGGCCCTAAAAAAAAAAAGAAGAAAAAACAGCATAAAAACAATAGGGCCCTTCTCCCTGGGAGGGCTTGGGCCCTAAAAACAGAAATAACACAAATCTCATTGGCTGCATTACAACATATAGAGGGTAAGGCTTCTTCTTGAGTGTTCTTTGACTCTTATAAAACACTTATAAACAGTTATAAACACTTACTGAAATAACAGAGACTAACAAACAAACGTCTGCTTCATGTAGTTTTCCGTGCATACATTTAAGAGGGCCCCCCGGAACCTTTACAGAACATTAGTTCTGCCTCACTGTCTCAATGTTTTTGGGGGTAGACACCAAAAACGAAATGTGTAAACTAGTGTGTCACAGTGAAAAATGAACTGCGATGTGAGGCAGTTCCAGGAGCCTCTATGCTAACCCTGCTAACCTCTTTTCAACCTTTCAGTATCAGCACTCATAAGCCATGCTGGTAGCTGCCAGTAGGATGCTGATTGGTCTGAACCATTGTGGTTTGGCCACAAATTACTTAAGCATTACTTGAAGCCTGGTGAGATGGATTCTTGCAAATCCAGCTGCATTGAAAGTACGCTGACCGCATTGTGCTCCTGGAAAAAGAGGACCCTCAGCCTGAGAGCCCACCCACTTCTCTCCCAGGTGCTTGATGCAGGCTTCCACATAATTCTAATCTTGTGGCTTATTCAGATCAATCTTCATGAATGAGGAGAAATCTTCCATGGGTATCATCCACTTCTCCAGATACTCCAGGCATACACTGTACAGGCCTTGTATATCAGCACAGAACCAGTTGCAGACCATACCAAGTCCATTTGTGGACTTTGTGCCAATAATCCCAATACTACTTTTTTGAATTTGTTGAAGAAGTAAAGCGCGGGCTCTGTTCAAGATTTTCTTCACTTCCACAATGGAAGTGTTTTCCTTCTCTATTTCTTGAATGTGTGATTGAAACATAGACGAGTGAATGCATGTACCAGAAGTAAATTTTACTGAAATTATTAAAAAAAAAAAAAAAAATGGCTTTTTCTGAGACAAATAATGCCTTCAAGGCTGGAAGGATCTATAACAGCCTCTCAGTGCCTGGGAATCATGACAACCATGGTGTCTTGCTGTGAGAGAGGAGAACAAACTCACAGCACCACTTCAGATTGTCAGTGCGCACAGTGTAAATGTGGAAGTACAGGTAGATTTCTAAAAATTATATTCTCAGTTTCTTGTGTTTGCAGCCCATGATTAACACAGTTACATATGTGTGCTTGGCAACCCACACCAATCAGAGACTTGTTCTGCAACAACACTTTAAAAGTTGCACATTCTTTCCCACTTTATTACATCAGAAAATGTGTGCTGCAATTGTCACCAGTAAATGCAACACATTTTGGTGTTTGAACACCACCTTTCTTCCAGTCAAAATACTGGATTAGTAATGGGAATATTTTTACCGCACTGTGGTTATTTAATTTAGCAACACCACAATAAAGCGCTTCCAGAGCAGTTTCAACAGAGTGTGGCATTGGCTGTTGACAATAGCTTCAGTTTTGGTGTGGGCACTGGAAAACTAGAAATGACTTTTTCAACAAGGCACTGATAGAGTCCATTGACCTGTAGCTGCTATGGTGTTTGACAGTGTGAAATGCCTGAACACCCCTGGCTGCACTGACTTACCCGATCTTCTCTTCTTCTTGGCCAGGTCATACAAATAATTCTTTTTACTTTGCAGAGGAACTCTGTCCTTTGTGCTTTGTGGTGTCTTCAGCATCTTTATTTGTGACGGACATAGGTGCCAGTTTTATAGACAATACACTTGGCTTCGTGTTTGTCCTGACCAAGACAAAAACACAAGTATTTTTTATGTAATTCATCAGTGAAATGGCAGTGATCAGTCTTTGATCTGAGTGAAGGAGAGTCAATTAGTTATGAAAAATCACTCACTTGCAATGGAACCTGGTGCCTGTGCATAACACCTTTTATACAACTTATTTTAAGAAATTTATAAATACTGTAGGTGTACAGATGAATGAATTCAGGCCAAAGTTGTTTTTGTATGCTGGGACTGGGGTGTGGTCCTGTGTAACTGAGTGAGTGGTGTGTGCCTGTCTTACATTACGTTTTAGGAGAAGTGAAGTAATTATAGGAGGGAGACTATTCGTTTTTAGTTGATAGAATAATTTTATTGCCAGAAGATTTGTGTAATTCTGGAAAGTTAATGCATTGGAGTGTGCAAGGGCCATACAATGTAGGGTCCAATTTGAGAGTCTACTGTGTATTTTGTATGCTCTATTGTATAGTCTTGCTAGGGGGTCCAAAATTTCCTTTGAGGTGAGAGACCAGATGGGGAGACAGTATGATAGCTTAGACAGAATGATAGAATTTAAATAGATATTTGAGACATTATGGGTGAGATAAGGTCTGACCTTGCTGTAGACATACATTTTCTGTTTAAGCTTGCCAGTGAGAATATTGACAGCCAGTATGCTGCTCTGGGGGACTCCAGTGGAAGATGGTAGTGGAGTCAGTGTTGCCTGATCAACATTAACAACCTGGGTCCTGTCAGATAAGTATGTGGAGAACATAGTTAGAGCTGAAGGGAAAAGATGAAAAGAGGCTAGTTTGTTGTGGAGTATCTGGTGGTTAACTGTGTCAAAAGCTTTACGGAGATCTATGAAAACTGCTCCCATAATGAGACCTTTATTGAGAGAGGTGCGTATATATTCTGTAAATAATAACTGTGCAGATAGCGCTGAGCGAGCTGTACGAAAGCCGAATTGTGAGTTATTGAGAAGGTTGTTGTTCTCGAGGTGTTCTATAAGTTGTTTCGACAAGATTTTTTCTAAGAGTTTTGATAGAGTTGGAAGGATTGATATGGGCCAGTAGTTAGATAAAGTTGTTGGGTCATCTGATTTAAATATGGGGGTTATTTTGGCTGTTTTCCATGCAGACGGAAATATGGAATGCCTTATACAGAGGTTGATTAAGTGGAGGATTAAAGGTAGAAAACTACTGGCGTAGGTCTTGTAAAATTCTTTGTTTAATCCATATATATCTTTGGCCTTAGAATCATTGAGTGAGTTGAAAATATTGGATATCTCCAAGAGAGTAATCTCCGAGAATGAAAACTGGTGAGATGAGGGGGTTACAGGTGTGGGTGATAGAGGAAAATCAAAGTTTTCTGCCAGTTCTTTAATAGATGTGATGAAATAATTATTAAATGCATTTGCAATTAGTTCATGATCAGTGGTGAGTATATCTTGTAAAGATATTTGTATATTACTGTTTTTACTTCCTTGAGTTTGACCAGTGATGCTTTTTAATGTCTGCCAGAGGGTTGTGGGGTTGAGGCGGTCTGAGTTATTTGCTCCTAGAAATAAAAGGTTTTACCCTTACATATTTTGAGAGAACATTTATTTCTAAGTCGGAGGAAAGCTATTTTGCTTCCAGTGGTTTTTGTTGACCTGTAGAATTTCAGTGCAATGGTTTTCTGTTTGAGCAAGGTTAAAATGTCTGAATTTATCCAGGGTAGTTTATTCTGTCGTAATCTGAGTTTTCTGGTAGTATTTGGTGTATCTGGTGTATTTTTTCTGTATGGTTTCTAGACTGTTATGGAAATCTGCTAGGATTTGCTCTGGGTTATTAAGTGCTAGTTGGCTGCTCCAGTCAATATTTTTTATTTTGATTTCATATTGCGGCAACTTAGATCTTGATATATTTGAAATAGTAAGCTGTTGGTGGCTTTTCCGAAGTTTAATGTTTTTTCTGACTGTGCATATGAGAAAATGATCTGATATAGCTACGTGGATGACTCCTGATGTGCTATATTTTGCAGGTTGATTGGTGAAGATGACATCAAGAATAGAGCTACGAGTATGACATATTCTAGTTGGATCTTTCATCAGTTGGTGGAGTCCTAGTTTTTCTGCCGTGCTTTTCAGTGGTTTGGATGATTTGTAATCAGGTCACCAATTAAGAGAAATTCCTTTGTTTTTATGTTTTTTATAATATCAGAGAGATTTTTTATATAATCTGTGGGGTTTGTGTTTGGTGACCTGTAGCTAGCAATAAGTGTGATTGCATGTTGATTAGTAAAGTTAATGACCAGTTGCATTGTCTCAGTTTCTGTTATAATTGGGGTTATTGTGTGTGCATATGATTAATTTACTAGTAATAGAATACCACCACCTGGTTTATTTGGCCAGTCTCTTCTGTGAAGCTGATAGTTGTTTATAGAGATGAATGAATCAGGTATGGTGGGGGAAAGCCATGATTCTGATATTATGAAAATGTGTGGTTTGGCTTGTCGAATAAGTATTTTTATTTCATCTAGTTTTGATATCATGCTTCTTGCACTGAGGTGACATATTTTAAACCCTTTAGTATTACTTAGTTGAGATATGGTTTGAATTTGTGTTATTTGTTTCTTTTTTTTCCGTTTTGTCTTTTGTATGTTATTTTGGGTGTTAGATTGAGTGCCGACATCTGTTAGACTGGAATGAGATTGTGAGATGGGATGAGCAAGAGCTCCAGAGAGAGGCAGTTTTAAACTAGGGTTTAATGGGACGGATATTAAGTTATCATAATTGGTTATTTGCGCGTGGGATAAACAGTGGTGGATACTCTAGAAGAGATATGAACTGGAATTATTTGAGGAGGTAAAGAGAGAAGTGGCAGATCCAACTCAGCAGAGATGGAGTGAGCAGGAGAAGAGACAAGTGAGAGCATAGCATAATGTGTAGGAGGAAGAGAGGTGGGGTTGTATTGTATTCTGTCAGTTGGCCCAGAAACAGGCTGAATGTTAGAAGAGGTGAGGGAGTGTGGGGCTCGGAGGGGGGGAGTGGGTCTAGCATAGTCCAAGGTGTGGATAGAGGTGAGCTGTTCCGGGAGAGAATATGAATTGGGCTGTCCTTCTGTCATGCCCCTTGGTGGAACCAGTCAAGGGACTCCAGAGTGAGTCCCATGGAGAGAGAGAGCAGACGTGCACCAGCCCAGTTCAAATGGAGACTGTCCCTCGCAAAGAGGTCGGGTTGGGTCCAGAAGGTTGGAAAGTTATCAGTATATGGGATCCCTTTGGCAGTGCAGTGACCCTTGAGCCAGATGTGAAGGTCACGGATGCGGCTGAACTGAGTGTCGGTGTATCTTGGAGATACTTAGTTTACTTTTTTCAACCACTCTCTTTACTTCCTCAATAGTGAAATTTACACTTAAATAGAAATTACAATTATAAGTATCTGCGCTCATTTCACCTTCCATTATCGTCTTTAGACTGCTCGTTTCTTTCAAGAAAGCCTCATCAAATAAAGAGTGATTACACCCAGAAAACAAATCTGCAAAATCCTTCTCCCATTTTTGTAGAACTCTTCCTACCTCAGAGCAACATTCCCCATTCGCCAATTTTACAACCATAGGAATCTCTTTCTTCTTAATGGGACCCAATTTATTAATTTCATTCCAGAATTTCTGGGGGTTATGAGTTTGTAGTTGCTCAATATGTAATGACATTCCTCGGTTAAACTTGCGCTTCACTGCATGTAACCTTTTATCAAATTCACTTTGACACTTTTTAAATTCCTTTCTCAACCCCGCTCTCAATTCTTTATTTTTACACTTTTGGAATTTCTTTTCCACTGTTCTTAAATGGCCCCATAGCCTTTGTAAGTCTTGATTCCAATATGGTTTACGTATTTACCTTGACCCTTTTGGAGTATTGTTTTTAATGCATTTATCCAATTCTGTATATAAACACTCACAAAATTTGTCATACCAAGTATCCATATGAACTTGATCATTTGAATTTAACTTCAACTGATCAGTTGAAGTTAAAGTCTGTAAACTCCAATGAATTACTATTCCAAGGGTTAGTTGACAAAAAGGGTTAGTTGACAAAAACTGTCAACTGACAAAAACTGGTAGTCTTCTTATTTGAGATCTTAAATTTGTTGTATGGTTCCTGGGTACTTGCACCTCTTTAATGAAATTTGATCTGGTTTGGAATGACATCATCAATATAGAGTGATCAGGCATTTTACATCTGTCTCCCAATAAAGAAATACCCTCTAACCCTAAACTATTCAATAACTCATTCGGGGTCCAAACAATAAACTTATTGCAGTTACTTAATCCTTCGTGGGGGACAATAATGTAATCTACCACAGCTCTCCCTCTGGTAGAGACTGAGGTGAAATTATCAGTACCTGGTATTCTCCCATTCAATACACAGCATTTAGTATCTCTCAAAAATTCAATTAAAACATCTCCATATTTATTAACAGAGGCATCTAAATTATTTCTGGGAGGTACATTATCAACATCTGGTATGTAATCATTGAGATTACCAATCCGTCCATTATAATCCAAACATAAATACATTTCATCTACATCAGACAAATTATATATCTGAGCCAATAAATGATTAAAAAATAGATGAGAGACAATTGTTCTAGAGGATCCCTCAGGCGGCAAATAAGTAAAAACAACAAAACAATTAATTGAAAACCTATTCTTAAAACGCATTCCCAATATGACTAACCATCGTACCAAATTTCAGTTTCCTATGTGGTGTAGTTCCTGAGATATTGACACCTGAAAATGGAGGAAAAATAAGGATGCACGAAAATTGCACCAAAATCGACATATAGGGGAGAGTGGGGTAATTTGTGCCAATGGGCAAGTAGTGCCACCCATGTTATCTAGAAAACCGTAGAAGAAGTTGGTCATGTGACCACATATTTTTGAAGAGGCATCCATTTCACTCATCCTGCAAAGAAGGGAGACACATGGCTTGAGAAGTAAGCACATTTAAGTTCAAAAAACATTTTTTTGCCCTCCAAAGTAAAATTTCCATGATCAAGGTTTTTTGATTGCTGTGTTTGAACAATTATTGAAAACTTTGAAAACAGTTCACACAGGTTTTAGTACTTTAGTAAGCTACACTATGAGTCTATACAGTTAGCATGATGTTAGCTCAAAACAGCTGGGGGATGCATTTTTTCAAAATGGGGGGCTTGGGGTAATTTGTGCCAAAGGGCCTGGGGTAAATTGTGCCAGTGGCACAACTTGTGATTATATACTATATATTACTTTCTTGTATTTTATTGTTATTGTACATTGTCTTCTTACCTTTGATCACTAAAACTATTCAGATTCAGATGAAGAATGATTTGCAGGTGCTCATTTTGGAAGTTTTATTTTGTTCTGGGTATGTGTTCATGTGGCGCTCGGCCTTGTTATAGAAACGTGGCCTGTGATTTTGTTAAAATAAGAAATAAATGTTAAATAAATAATTTTGTATTGAATTTGTTTTGCTTTTATATAGCATTATCATTTGTGAGGTTAAAATGATCTGTTTTACTTCAATTATCAATGGCACAATTTACCCCAGTGTATTCTCTCTAATGGCACAATTTACCCCGCACCGGGGGCAAGTTGTGCCACAAAACCACTTTTTTTTTCAAAAGCTGTATTTCTCAAACAGTTTATATAAGATCCAAAGTGATTGTTCCCAGGGATGCACAACATCCTAAACTATATGTGCATATTTTACTTGGAGGCATTACTGTAATCCCCTTGCTTTAAAGGCACTTTAAGTAAAAATTGGCACTATTTACCCCACTCTCCCCTACTCCCCTCACTAAATTGGCCGTGTCTCAAAAAGTATCCATCCGAGTAAACTAAAATTTTACAGTGTGCCTATTGGATGAATAAGGAACAACTGGTGAATTTTTCCGAATTTTTTGAGACCCAAGTGCATGGGATGTCCTGAAAATTTGGTGAAATGACATGGAATGACCCTAGTTTTAGCTGCACAGACTGACGCCCTGGAATTGAGTCAGTACTGGCTGTTAGTGGTTTCAACTGATGTTAGCGTTAGCCTCCTTCTGTTTTTAGCCAACCTTATATCAGCCTGTTAATATTAGTCTTCTTTTTTGTCATCAAAAATGCATTTACAGCATCGATAAAAAACAATTTTGCGAGTTTGTAACAATCGCCCTGTTTTAAAGGTAAGGAGAAAGCACAACACAAAGATGTACACTTTGCAGTCGGGGATCTGGTCTGGATTAAGGCACATCCAGTGTCCAAAGCCTCAGCTAACTTCTCTGCCAAGTTTGCACCCAAATGGTCAGGGCCAGTCAGGGTAGAGAAGAAGTTAGGTCCTGTAAACTACCGTGTTTGTTTGCTGACTGATAAGAAGAAGGTGAATGTAGTTGACATGAAGCCCTACTATGGTCCCGATAAGCCGCTGGCTGGGGCATTTATTGTTGTTTAAGGTATATAATGCTACACTTTCGGGTTGTTTGTCAGCAGCCGCTGTATATGTATGGGTTATGGGTCTGTTTTGTAAATTAAGTTATTATTGTTATTATTAGTAGTATTATTATTTCAACATGGGAGGTGTTAAAAGGGGGGAAGTGATGCACGGAAGGGAGCGCGCATAGGCAGGTGTGGAGAGGGCGTCAGGAGGAACTGGCAAGCAGGACTTTCAGGGACAGTTCACTACTGGATGTAAATGTAAATTTAAATTTCCAAATGGATTGTACTTCCCTGGACTCAGCTGGACGGGAACCGACTTTCCTGGACGGGCAGTGGTCAGGTCTGCGTGGTTGGCGTGGTGTGTCGGACTGCGGCTTCTCACCACGCTTCCACCTGTTGATTTATTATTTACTTTTTTTCAAGGACAGCTTGGACTTTGGACAATTTTGAGTTTTGGATACCTTGAACTTTGGACTGGGGTCGGGGTATGGTAATTCGGGTTTGGTTTGTGGAATTATAGATCAATTGGAAGCTTAATTGTGCATCGGCAGGTGTGTGTAAGCCGGCTATTGTTTGTTTTGTAAGTTCTGTTTGTTCTCTTCTCTAAAATATATCACGTTATTACCACAAGCAGAAGTATTTTCGTTTGTTAGTAATTTTTACTTGATTTAGGAGTAGAGAATGTTTTGATTTCTTTGGTATTTTGTAGGGAAAAAATATTTAATCACCAGCCAGCGGCTTCATCGCATAATCTGAATAGGCTATATCCACCCGTCACCTTAAACGTTGCATTGTGCTTTCTCCTTACCTTTAAAGTAGGGCGATTGTTACAAGTTTACAGTAGCCAAGTGTCCTCTGGAAAACTGTTGTTTTTTGGTGTAATTGCAGCCTGTTTTCAAAATGCTGCACATTTCTGTATTATGTTGTGTTGTGTTGTATTAATTTGCAACACATTTTCTAAATGCTGGACCTTTCTGTAAATAAATAAATAAGTGAATAAAATGCAACTGCTCCACTTGAGCAATCTCAAGTTGTACTGTGCTACAGCTGTACTCAGTATGGAGTGTATGGCGGCAACCTGATCTCCTCTTTGCTCTTTTGTCCTCTGCCAAAAACAGGGATCATGCCATAGATTAGGACAGTACACTAATGCACTATACACTAGGGCTGGGTTTTGAGAACCAATTCTGACTTGGAACTGGTTCTATATTTACTAGGACTGGGTTGGTGCTAAGAAACACAACTTTCAAATCTGCTTATCAATTCCTGTGAGGTTGGGCAAAAAAAATGAGTAAAAACTCAATATGCAGTCCAGTGGCCACATGTATAAACAATGCGTATGCAAAAAAAAAAAAACATGCATACGCCATTTCCCATGCATAAACAGAATGAGTGGTCAGAATGCACACCTCACACATTCTTCAGACAGTGTGTACACATATTTATCTAGAGTGATCTTAGGGTGATGTGATTAGCTGGAGATGACATATTAAGAAACAGAATCTTTTCATGAAACATTTGTTTGCTGATAACCAGCTGCATTTGGCCTGCCTCTAATGTTTAAGTTTCTTTTGAAAGAAAATCAACAGAGTTATCCTTAAAAAAGTGTATACTTTGTTATCAAGTGCCACCTCAGATGTGGTGGCTTCATTCATTTCTTGCTCAGAATTTCACAACACATTCCTCCACCCTGGCCCAAGTTAAAATTCCAAACTGAGATATTTTGGATCATACCTCCTTGTAGCCATTTTCTGACTCTTGATAGCTAGGCGTACTTTCTTTTTTTTTTTTGTTCAAAGTGTTTTTATTATTAGTTTTCTAAAATGTACAAAATACATTTTGACATATAATTCAATAAACTTCTACCCAATTCCATCCCACAAACAACCCCACCCCATTGCACCACCACAGATCCACATTACAACACATCACAGGTTCAGTGGTAAATGTGATACACAATTTATAAATATACAAAAGACACATTAGGACAGAAAGAAAAATAAGAAAGAAAAAAAAAGAAAAGAAAAGAAAAAGAGAGAGAGGTTTTACCTATACATTTGAAATGTTTGAGGCGTCTGTCTTTTCTACCTGATCTAGAACTGGTTGCCATATAGCATAGAAGTTGAGGGCACAGCCTCTAGTGGCATAACGGATTTTTTCTAAAGTCAGATGGTGCAGAAGGTCCCTGATCCACTGATTGAAGGTTGGAGGAGATCTGTCTTTCCATTTAAGCAATATGAGTCTTCTAGCCAGGAGCGTAGCAAAGGCTATTATGTTTTTGCTGTGTTGGCTGAGATTGAAATCCAGCGGCACTGTACCAAATATTGCTATTATGGCAAGAGATTCTATAGGTACTTCTAACAGGTCAGAAAAGAATGTGAATATTGGTTGCCAAAAATCTATTAATTTCGGACAGAGCCAGAACATATGTGATAAAGTAGCTATTGTCGTCCCACAGCGGTCACAATTAGGGTCCATATTTGGTGTTATTTTTGCCAACCTTGCTTTAGACCAATGTAGCCTATGTACAATCTTGAATTGTATTACCTTATGTCTTAAACAAATTGATGATGAGTGTATCTTCTTCAATATGGAGCCCCACAAGTCCTCAGAAAGTTCTATGTCTAGTTCTTCCTCCCACTGGCTTTTTAAACGTGTCAGAGATTCTAAGTTGTAAGAGTTGAGTAACATGTAGAATTTGCCGATAAACCCTTTCTGGTGGGAACTAAACTTCAAAACAGAATCAAGGAGAGAGCTGGGCGGTAACGATGGAAAGTGAGTTGAGTGTGAGGATACAAAACTGCGAATCTGCAAATATTTAAAGAAATGTGAGTTGGGGATTTCAAATTTTAATCTCAGCTGCTCAAATGATGCAAAGTTATCATCGATATACAAGTCTTTTAATGGAGCTAATCCATTCTTGGTCCAAATTTCAAAGGATCTGTCTATAATAGAGGGTTTAAACATATTGTTTCTTGATATAGGGGCATTGATTGACATGTTACTAAGTGAAAGTGCTCGCCTAAACTGTGCCCAAATCTTTAGGGAATGCTTAACCACTGGGTTTGTAGAATACCTAGATATAGGTTCTGATGATGGGATCTTGGAAAAAAGTAGAGCATGTAAAGAGACAGGTCTACATGACAAATTTTCTAACTGTGACCATTTTGGGCTACTATCTTGTGACAAATTAAGCCAATATAGCATAGCTCGTATGTTAGCCGACCAGTAATAATACTGAAAGTTGGGTAAGGATAATCCTCCATATTCTCGGTGTCGCTGTAAGATATTCTTACGTATGCGTGGAGTTTTTTATTCCAGATAAATGATGATATCAATTTATCTAACAACAAGAAGAAGGACTTTGTCAAAAAAAGAGGAATACATTGGAACAGATACAAAAATTTTGGTAATACATTCATTTTTATAGTGTTAATTCTACCTCCTAATGATAATAATAAATTCCAGCGCTCAAAGTCGCTTTTCAAAGATTCTATAAGTGGGGGGAAGTTAGCTTTGTACAGGTGTTTAAAATTATGTGTAATCCAGATACCTAAATATTTAAATTTATTTTCACTTATCTTAAAGGGTAGTTAGCTAAACACAATCTGTTTAGCAGCAGGATTAATAGGCATTAGTTCGCTTTTTTGTGTATTTATTTTATAACCAGATATTTTTCCAAATTTATCTAATAAAGCAAGTGTTTGTGGTAGGCTTCTTAGCGGTTCCGATAAGTATAAGAGCATATCATCTGCGTAAAGGGATACTTTATGTTCCGAATTATTCCTCTGAATGCCTTTAATCGAGATATAACCGCTAGCGCAATCGCTAGCGGTTCAATTGCCAAAGCGAATAGGAGGGGGGATAAAGGGCAGCCTTGTCTGGTCCCACGAAACAGCAGAAAGAAAGAAGACAGGTTATTATTTGTACGAACTGCTGCTAGAGGGAAGGAGTAGAGAACGCGAATCCAAGATATGAACTTTGCGCTAAATCCGAATCTTTTTAGAGTGTAAAAGAGGTAATCCCACTCCACCCGATCAAATGCCTTCTCAGCATCGAGTGATAAAAGCACTTCAGGAATGTCAGGTGGAGTGGGGTTATAAAGGATATTCATTAACCTACGTATATTAAAAAATGACTGGCGATTTTTAATAAATCCGGTCTGATCGTCAGAAATTACAGAGGGTAAAACGGCTTCTAAACGGCGGGCTAACATTTTGGCAAGCAATTTACTGTCAACATTCAATAAGGTCGAAAAGAGCTACATTCTAGGATGTTTTTACCTGTTTTAGGGATTAACGATATAACCTCTTGTCTCATTGTTTCAGGTAGTGAGCCGAAGATGAGTGATTCTTCGTAGACTGAGAGCATGATAGGAGCTAGTTCGTTGGCAAATTTTTTAAAGAATTCGCTCGGATATCCATCCGGTCCAGGAGATTTTGCATTTTGCATGGATCTGGTTGCAGTAATAAATTCTTCTTTTGAAAACGGACTTTCTAAATTAGTGGCAGTTTCCTCATCAATGATGGGAGTATTAAGGTTGCTAAAAAAAGAGTCAAACAGAGATTCATCACTGCTGGATTCTGAGGTATAAAGCTTTGAATAATACCTGTGGAAACATAGATTGATCTCTAAGGGGTCTGTAAGTTTAACACCTGTTTCGTTGTTTATCGCATTTATGGCTTGATTTGCATTTTCTTGACGTAGCTGATGAGCCAAAATCTTCCCAGTCTTTTCACCATGTTCATATGTCTTATGTTTTGACTTATTAATAAGATTTTCAGCATGCTTTGTGGACAAAAGATTGAATTCGGTTTGGAGTGTTAATCGTTGCTTAAACAGATCAGGTGATGGAGAATGGGCCAATGTCACATCAAGTTGAAGGATATCTTTGGTTAGTTTTTCAAGGCGTTCATTTAGAGCTTTTTTGATATGGACACTGTATGATATAATTTGTCCCCTAAGATACGCTTTCATTGATTCCCAAATTACAGAAGAAGACATTCCTGGAGTCTGATTACGCGCTAAATACCCAGTTATCTCAGTAGACATAAACTTGACAAAATCTGCGTCAGAAAGGAGTAATGTGTTAAAACGCCATGGGCGATAGCTAGTGTGTACAGTTGGTATGCATAAAGTCATCAAAAGTGGAGCATGACCCGATATTACTATTGCCTGATATTCACATTCCCTGACTAATGGAAGTAATTTGCTGTCTAAAAAAAAATAATCTATACGTGAATATGTTTTATGGACTGGTGAGTAAAAAGAGTAACTTCTATGTGTAGGATTTCTAAAGCGCCAGGTGTCAACCATCCCATATGAATTGAGAAATAGTTTTATTGCCTGCGCTGATTTAGATGGGGTTGCAGTTTTGGGTGAGCTCCGATCTAGAACGGGTGATAACACACAATTCATGTCTCCTCCTAATATGAGGTGATGTGTGTCTATATTGGGTAAACGTGAAAAAAAACTAGTGAAGAAAGTGCTGTCCTCCCAATTTGGTGCATACACGTTTGCCAGTATGACAGGAGTGTCGTTCAATTTACCTACCACTATTATATAGCGACCAGCAGAATCTGCTTCAATTCTGGACATGACAAATGGGACTTGTTTATTGATGAGAATAGCAGTTCCTCTAGATTTGGAGTGAAAGTTGGAGTGATAAAATTGACCCACCCATCCTCCTCTTAGTCTGAAATGATCAAAGGTGTTCAAGTGGGTTTCTTGGAGGAAGGCAATCCCTACATTAAGTTGATTCAAATGTGAGAGAACTTTTTTACGTTTTACTGGATGGTTTAAGGATTTTACATTCCAGCTGATAAAAGTGATCTGGCAACCCCCTGATTTATCCACATTCACACTCAGATGTGGCTTAGCCATATTCTGTTGTAGAAGACATATATTCGAAGATAGTAGTGTATGGTAGCCATAATCATTTGAGCGTGTATAAAAAGAAACCTCTCCACTAACACATTAACAAACAAAACACAAAAAACAGAAAAAGAAAAAAACATAAAATAAACATTTGGTGCAATGGTTTCCCATCCCTTGTCACCCAAAAGAACATGGTGACGACTAAACCCCTTGCAAAAATATCCACACATTAAGTGCTTGTGTGAGGAAACACTAGTCTAGCAGATTGCTCCTATTTTGTTTAAGTTTAGTAAGAAATTTTGAGATATAAACAACAAAAATAAAAAGGTGGCGCCAATTAAACAGTAACCCGGCACCCTCTTGGTCATTTTATGCTCCTGAGAACAATTATAAAACAGATAGCCAGTAATTCAAATGGTTAATGACAAATTGAATTCTTGGTTGTAATTATCAGTAACATCAAGTTGTGGTTATGCTTATCTCCCCTATATACAGTGTTCGTATATTATGGTCATTCACTCGTCAAATAAGGATCATGGAGAGAAAGTTAAATAAATAAATAAATAAACGAAAGTTGTTTTTTTTTTGGGCGGGGGGGGGGGATATGTATAAAGAGGGGGGATATGTCAACAAAGTATTTAGGCAAGTTCAGGCCCTTCCATAACACACTAAAAGCAGTACCCTCTTAGAATATGAGTAAATTACTCGCCATTTACAGGAAAAAAGTAGGAGTAAAAAAGCCGAAGCCTTCTGAAAAGTTTAAGTGGTGCTTTAGATGAGTTTCTTGTATCTTATTGTTGACGTAGGGCGCCAAAAAAAGAGATTATATCAAATTTTACGTGGAGCTTACCCTACTCACAACCTACTCCATTAGCTGCTCGATAGCGCCCCCCCAGCTAGGCGTACTTTCTGACTCAGCCTTGGCAGCAACCCTGCTGCTAGTTGGGTGCTAAGTCCTCCTCACTCACAATAGGTATGCTGTTAGCTGCTATTGAGTTGGCTCGTTTGGGTGACATAAACCATAACACAAGGCTTGATGTTTTTGCAATTTCTTTTTCATTTATTTCAATAATGTCGAAGACTACTAGCTCTGTTACCAGGCTTGTACAGCAGGTTGACCTGATCTCTGCATTGAACCAACAGTGCTGACCAAGGTGGACGCATATTTATGTTTATGTTTGTATAATTAATGTGGGCTGCATGTAATTAATTAAAAAAAGGAAAATAAAACAAAAAAGACAGTCAAAATGTCATTTTGATGAAGTCACATTTAAAACAAAGATTTTAATTGTTTTAATAATTGAAGTCATGTTTTTCTCAGTGCTGATAACACATTATCTGAGTCACCCGCTGTACCACCAAGCAGTGTAACATTGTATTAGAATTACTGATGTAAATAACATTATAGTTTATAATCTGTTTATTCAGTCATTTGGGGTCATATATTGAGATCTGTTAGCAGTTCGATCAGTGCAATTCGTATGCCTCATCTTTATATGTTTGTGTGTGTGTGTGTGTGTGTGTGTGTGTGTGTGTGTGTGTGTGTGTGTGTGTGTGTGTGTGTATGTGTGTGTGTGTGTGTGTGTGTGTGTGTGTGCGCGCGTGCCGGTGTGTGTGCTGGTGCCTGTCAGGACAGCATACAGTGACAGTGTTGTACATAGTGATCAGTCAATGGGTGCGTATTTTGTGCTCACTGTTACATTTATATTTTGTGTTGTGTTGGTTTTTGTCTCATGTTTTATTGTATTTGTGTTGTATCTGTAATCTCTGCTGAATTTATTTCTGTCTTATTCATTACTCTTGGGTGAAAGTGTTTGCATCTTAGTGTGTGTGTGTAATCATACACTTTTGCATGAATGTGTATTTTTATCTTAATGCACGTGTTTGTGCACCAGTAGATATGCATGTTTTGTTTCTGTGTCTGCATGTATATGTTTATCCGTGTGTGTGTGTGTGTGTGTGTGTTTGTGTGTGTGTGTGTGTATTTTTATGTGTTTATGGCTGTATGCTGTAGGAACCTGAATGATGACTCTCCCCTGGGGCTGCGCAGGATCCTGTCCCAGTCCACAGACTCCCTCAGCTTCAGAACCAGAGCCATGTCGATGGAATCACTCAATGACGAGGGTAGGGCTGTGATATACAGTGGGGAGAACAAGTATTTGATACACTGCCGATTTTGCAGGTTTTCCCACTTACAAAGCATGTAAAGGTCTGTAATTTTTATCATAGGTACACTTCAACTGTGAGAGAAAATCTAAAACAAAAATCCAGAAAATCACATTGTATTATTTTTAAATAATTAATGTGCATTTTATTGCATGAAATAAGTATTTGATCACCTACCAACCAGTAAGAATTCTGGCTCTCACAGACCTGTTAGTTTTTCTTTAAGAAGCCCTCCTGTTCTCCACTCATTACCTGTATCAGCTGCACCTGTTTGAGCTCGTTACCTGTATAAAAGACACCTGTCCACACACTCAATCAGTCAGACTCCAACCTCTCCACAATGGCCAAGACCAGAGAGCTGTCTAAGGACATCAAGGAAAAAATTGTAGACCTGCACAAGGCTGGGATGGGCTACAGGACAATAGGCAAGCAGCTTGGTGAGAAGGCAACAACTGTTGGCGCAATTATTAGAAAATGGAAAAAGTTCAAGATGACAGTCAATCTCCCTCGGTCTGGGGCTCCATGCAAAATCTCACCTCGTGGGGCAGCAATGATAATGAGAAAGGTGAGGGATCAGCCCAGAACTACACGGCAGGACCTGGTCAATGACCTGAAGAGAGCTGGGACCACAGTCTCAAAGAAAACCATCGCTAACACACTACGCCGTCATGGATTTAAATCCTTCAGCGCACGCAAGGTCCCCCTGCTCAAGCCAGCACATGTCCAGGCCCATCTTAAGTTTGCCAGTGACCATCTGGATGATCCAGAGGAGGAATGGGAGAAGGTCATGTGGTCTGATGAGACCAAAATAGAGCTTTTTGGTATGAACTCCACTCGCCATGTTTGGAGGAAGAAGAACGATGAGTACAACCCCAAGAACACCATCACAACCATGAAGCATGGAGGTGGAAGCATCCTTCTTTGGGGATGCTTTTCTGCAAAGGGGACAGGACAACTGCGCTGTATTGAGGGGAGGATGAATGGGGCCAAGTATCGCGAGATCTTGGCCAACAACCTCCTTTCCTCTATAAGAGCATTGAAGATGGGTCGTGGCTGGGTCTTCCAGCATGACAACGACCCGAAACACACAGCCAGGGCAACTAAGGAGTGGCTCCGTAAGAAGCATCTCAAGGTCCTGGAGTGGCCTAGCCAGTCTCCAGACCTGAACCCAATAGAAAATCTTTGCAGGGAGCTGAAAGTCCGTGTTGCCCAGCGACAGCCTCGAAACCTGAAGGATCTGGAGAATATCTGTTTGGAGGAGTGGGCCAGAATCCCTGCTGAAGTGTGTGCAAACCTGGTTAAGAACTACAGGAAACGTCTGATCTCCGTAATTGCAAACAAAGGTTTCTTTACCAAATATTAAGTTCTGTTTTTCTGATGTATCAAATACTTATTTCATGCAATAAAATGCAAATTAATTACTTAAAAATAATACAATGTGATTTTCTGGATTTTTGTTTTAGATTCCGTCTCTCACAGTTGAAGTGTACCTATGATAAAAATTACAGACCTTTACATGCTTTGTAAGTGGGAAAACCTGCAAAATCAGCAGTGTATCAAATACTTGTTCTCCCCACTGTATAATAGCCAAACTATTAAAGCTGCAATATTTTTTCAGTGATGAAATGCATATCTTCATTCATTACAAATTATTTATGGAAACATTTCAGTCAACAGTCAACTAAGGCTATTTATTGAACATTTTAACATTTTGGAACACTTAACAACTTCAGAATATTTATGGAATGCAAACTAAGTATTGCATATGGATGCTTAATTTTTTGACCGTTGAATACCTTCATCAGTTTGGTCAATGGTGGCGCTCATGTTGTCATGCCGCGCGCATGTCTTGACTGGCTTTGTTGCGCTTGATTTGGTGCCCATTTGGTCCATTTTTTATGTAAGCAGGCATGGAAGTGCTAAACGAGAAATCAAGAGTAAGCTTTCAGCCACTTTTGAAATCATTGATTTGTTTCCATGTGAAGTGGCATTGTCACATAAACAATTTTTCAACCAACCATGTTCTAAACAAATGCGCGTTTTATTTACTAGCTTTTCAGATTTAAACACAAAGGGCCCTATCTTACACCTGGCGCAAACACAAAGTGTGATGCAGGTGTCTTTGCTAGTCTCCACCTGACACAATTGTTATGTCATGTCCAGTGACCACATTTTGTAGCAAACGCACTTCATGCATCTGAGCACCCATGGATGTGTTGGTATTAAAATAATGTGTGGTCAGGCACATTGTTGGCACATTGCAGTCTTGGGGCAGTTGAAAGTGACTGCACAACCTTTTTTTTCCATCCAATGAAATAGAAAAGTGGACTCACACAACCTAAATGCATTTGCACCATGCTCTGCAGACTGTGCAATTAGATTGCTAAAATCCAATCCAAAATCTGTAAGGCTTATTACATTTCAGGTCATTCAGTAAAGACCTTGAATTATATCATGTCTGTTAGTCTCTCCACTATTTTCATGCTGATTATCTCTTCCTGCTTAGGGGAAATCTACTATGCATCCATGCTTGAGGAGATGGAGATCGAGGGGCGGGACTTTGAGGCGGACTCGTGGAGCATGGCTGTGGACAACACCTATCTGCAGGCACACCGCAAAGATGTCATCAAGAGGCAGGATGTCATCTATGGTGATAAGAACATGCCTCTTACCTTCTAATGTTTTTGAATTATTGTAGGTGCTCTTGATGAAAAACAGGCTTTTTCTTGAAACAAGACACTCCAAAAATCTGTTGAAACCTTTGATGGTCTTTATTCTATTTGGCTTGTCTATAGGGATGCACTGATCCAGTCCTACGTATCAGAATTCGTCCAATATTGACCAAAAATGCTGGATATTGTCATTGTACATGTGCATGTGCATGTGAGTATTACTGAACATGCTGCATAACAGCCAAAAGCAGAGCAGTTGAACATATGGATGGTAATTAGTGACATATTTCTGTCTCTGATAGAAATAAGCATAGAGCAAAATGAAAATTCAAGTGCAAAAAACACCTGAACATATCATATGGAGGAGGGAGGAGAACATATCATATGTTTGGCAATGTTATCCCAGGTTTCGAATTTGTTTTTTGCCCATGACAGATCTGTGGGCTTTTTATCTGTGCTGGAGAGAACACTGCTGTCTTTCCAAAACTTTTTTTTTTTCCAGCTGGTGTTCAGCTGCTCGGTGTATTGTTCGAACTCTAACACTAACTAATGTCAACCTTTGCTATAGGTGACCATCAGTTATTGAAGGGTTGTGAGTCATTTCTTGCAAAAATCACCCAAGTAATCAGACTCAAACAAGTGATATGACCTCCATGGGTTGTTGTGTGACACTGCACTCAGGTACTTCCTGAACACAGAGTGCTTGAAGGGTACATTTGATGTATTATTCCTGTCCTTGCTAAATTCAAGATTTCATTTGCACTAGGCAAGGACAGATGAATAATAATAATAGGTTAATAATAAAAACAATTATGATACTTCAAAATAAAATAATTTAAAAAAATCTGTATACATGCCCAAAATTGACCCCCTTGAAAAAATATGTTTATTTTTTGTAAAAAGAAAGTTATTTTACAGGACACATGCCCTACTTTGTTTTATTTTTATTTATTTATTTTTTTTTTTGTGTTATTCTAAGTAAATGAAACATTAAAAAAAATCTTTTACAAATACTCAATTAATTGAAAGGATAATTGATAGAATACTGGAATACAGGCAAGTGGAAAAAATAAGTAGAGTGGACTGCAGCAAACTACTTTGGTAGATAATGATAATCCCAAACAGAATATTTCCACATGAAGGATTTAGGTGCTGTTTTGTAACTGTATTAAAAAATAAGGATTCAACATCAGATCTGTACTCGGTATCAGCTGATACTCGCAGTACTGTACTGTACTGTATCGTTACTGGGGGAGTTAAAAAAATTATATTGCTGCATCCCTAATTATAGTTTTAAAAACTTTAAAAAACTATTTACTTTACATGCATTATATGAAAGTCTCAACATTTCAGTAGTTCAAAACACCTTTTGTTCCCATGTCTTTGGCTTTTGCACCTCCTCACAATAGAGGTATATGATGATTGGATGTAGTTACATGACTGAGGGCTTATGTCCTCCTCAGAGCTGATCCAGACAGAGCTGCACCACATGCGGACACTGCGCATCATGGACCGGGTCTATCGGCAGGGCATGCTAGAAGAGGTTCAGCTAGACCATGGCACAGTGCATTCCATCTTCCCCTGCCTAGACCGGCTGACTGTGCTGCATTCTGGCTTCCTGGCACGACTCCTCCTGCGGCGCAACCACAGCCTGCAGGCAGGATCCACTTCCAACTTTACTATCCACCAGCTGGGGGACATATTACTAGAGCAGGTTCCTATCACAGACACACACACACACACACACACACACACACATACACATACACACACACACACACACACACACACACACACACACACACACACACACACACACACACACACCTAAGCTAGGTATTTATTTTAGGAATCAATCATGTTTTAACAATGTCTCCAGAAAAAAGCTAGTTGATTATGGTGACCTGCTGTATATGCATGCCTCTGCTAAATGTCGGTTAGACACTGTGTATCACAGTGCTCTGCAGTTTATCACAGGCGAGTTCAGTGGCCTTTTGGCAAATATTTATCTCCCCACTTAAATCTCTGGGTATATCTCAGTTTTAAACACTTTTTATGTCCTACGCTCAACTGGCTCTCTACTATTGATCTAAGGTTTGTACTAAACATGGTTTTGTTTTGTATGTTTCATAATGTATGTTCTTAACTTGTTTATTGTGAGTCATTTTGGAACTGCTGTTGCTGTCTTGGCCAGGGCTACCTTATAAAAAAGATCTAGCATTCTAAGCTGGGACTTTACCTGGTTATATAAAGGTTAAAAAATAAATTAATTAAAATAAATAAATAAATGAAATGAAATGAAATGAAAACATCTCACCTCTAAACTATTCTTCTGGCAGTAGGGATGATATGCAGTTTTTGTTGCTGCCCTGGGCTGCAAGTTGACAATGCATTCAGAAAGTATTCAGACCCCCCCCTTCACTGTTTTCACTTTTGTTATGTTGCAGGCTGATGCTTCAGTCTTTTAAATTCATTTTTTCTCTCATTAATCCACATTCAGTACCCCATAATGACACAGTGAAAACAGAATTTTCAAAATTTTTGCAAATTTATTCACAAGGAAACACTGAAATATCACATTGACATAAGTATTCAGACACTTTGCAACAACACTTTAGCTCAGGTGCCTCTTTTCTCTTGATGGTTGCTGAGATGTTTCTACCTTTTCCCTGTGGTAAATAAAATTGATTGGACATGATTTGGAAAGCCACACACCCAAGCCCGGAGTGGCTAATCGGGAGGACCGGGAGAATTCCCAGCGGGCCGGTCTGATGTTTGGGCCGCAAGGGCTTTTATTCTTTTTTTGGGGGGGGGGTGGTGTTCAGTCCAGTCATGCCAGTGGGTTGATCACGTATGCTGCTTACCGCTGTCCCTGGGCCGCCTCCGCCTCCACTGGCAGCTCTTTTTTTTTTTTTTTTTTTTTTTTTTGCAGACGCACCCTGACGTAACACGTCCGTGCACTTGGTCAGTGGAAAGAGCAAGGGTGGTGCGGAGAAGGCAAGGATTAAAAAGAGGAAAGCTCTGGAAACAGACTCAGCCAAATGTGCTAAAATTGGCAACTTTTTCATTAAAACGAGCTCGCCGTTTGAAACAACAAATGAGGACGATGAAACGGGTAAGGCAAGAAGTTGAACTTTGCCTGCAAACCACCGTTCAAGTTAATTAATCATCAAGTCAATGAATTGTAACCAGTGGCGGTTCTGCCTATGTTGCCGCCCTAGGCTAGGCGAAAAAAACTGGCTTGCGCCCTTGCATATAATTTAAATAATAGTATGATGCAACGCCACATAACTGGGAAACTTTGTCTTGTAGCTCCTCAGAGTCACAAGCAAGATCCAGCACCAAGCACCAGCCATGAGCCCACAAGTCCAGAGTGGGCAGGTAGGATTGCTCATTGAGTGAATATTATTAGAATTAATATGATGAAGAGTATGGTGTAGACCTGCTCTATATGAAAAGTGTCCTGAGATGCTAGATGATTCAGCACTACATTAATGAAACTGACCTGAATTGATCAGAAGGCTTTGTAAAAAGGGGAGATTTGTGCTGAGAATTATGACAATTTTTAAAATGTGATTTGGTGTCAGAAGCAGAGCCAGGAGCCAGTAGTGATGAGGGGATTGCTCCTGTCAGTATGGAAGGAACAGGTGAGCTGTTGTAACAGAGTGTGTGAACAAGCAAGCATTAGTTCCAATACAACCACTTTCTATGCTCAAAAGATAGTAGTGACCCGTTATATTTTTTGATTTTAATAATAATAGGTTGTGATCTAAAGTGGGCCGGTCTGAGGCATGAAACTCCAGGGCTGAAAATGAGTCCCACTCCGGCCCTGCACACACCTCTCTATAGAAGGCCTCACAGCTGACAATGCATATCAGAGCAAAAATCAAGCTATGAGGTCAAAGGAACTGCCTGCAGAGGTCAGAGACAGGATTGCTGCAAGGCACAGATCTGGGGAAGGCTACAAAAATTTTTCTGCTGCACTGAAGGCGATTCTCAAATGGAAGAAGTTTGGCGCAGGCAGAACTCTTCAAAGAGCTGGTCGCCCGGCCAAATTTAGCAATCGTGGGACCAGATTCTCTGGTCTGATGAAACCAATATTGAACTGTTTGGCCTCAGTTCCAAACGTTATGTCTGGAGGAAAGCAGGCACCGCTCATGACCTGCCCAATGCCATCCCAACAGTGAAGCATGGTTGTGGCAGCATCATGCTGTGGGGCTGTTTTTCAGCAGCAGGGACTGGGAGATTGGTCAAGGTTGAGGGGAAGCTGAATGAAGCAATGAATGAAGACTGGGCCGAAGGTTCACCTTCCAGCATGACAGTGACCCTAAGCACACAACCAAGATAACACAAGAGTGGCTTAGGGACAACTCTGTGAATGTCCTAGAGTGGCCCAGTCAGAGCCCTGACTTGAACCCTATGCAACATCTCTGGAGAGACCTGAAAATGGCTGTCTACCGACAGTCCCCATCAACCTGGCCTGAGAGGATTTGCAAAGAAAAATGGCAGAAAATCCCGCAATCCAGGTGTGCAAAACTTGTTGCATCATACCCAAAAAGACTGGAGGCTGTAGTTGCTGCCAAAGGTGCTTCAACTAAGTACTGAGTAAATGGTCTGAATAGTTATATTAATGTGATATTTCAGTTTTTCCTTGTTAATAAATTTGCAAAAATTTCTAAAATTCTGTTTTCACTTTGTCATTATGGGGTACTGAGTGTAGATTGAGAGAAAAATGAATTTAAACAATTGTAGCATCAGGCTGCAACATAAAAGTAAAAAAAAAAAAAAAAAAAAAAAGCAAAGGAGGTCTGAATACTTTCTGAATGCACTGTATCAAGGTATCATATGACTGTCAGACGGAAAGGATTTTAGCAGTTCCTGGGGGGAAACAAGCAGCGTTGTTTTTTTTAGTCTGTGAAGTGGAGAGTAGAAAAGATTGTGAGAACAGAGTTGTTCATGCCCTTGTGGATTTTTACATGTTTACACTCACACACACGCACCAGGCAGAGAAACACTTTGGACAGGTTCATCACAAAGTAAACACATGATGAAATAAATACAAAGCTGATCATCAACCGCTGGCTTAGGAGCTCTGGTACCAAGTACACTTATAAGCTACCTTATGTTTGAACATGGTGTTTGCCAGACCTGTGTTCAAGGGTGGGCTTTTTTTTTCTTCTCTCTCTCTCTCTTTAAGTTAAATGTCCATCACATTAAATCTCTGTGATGACTTCCGGGCTATTCTGCATCTTATTGGCTTACCTGATACTACTTTAACCAATCAAACTCCTCTTACCTAAAACCTGACCAATCCCAACCAATGATTCAGGGTTCATGTTCGCAAGCCGTGTGAGGGAGGAGAGTGAGTGAGGGAGAGAGACTTAATGTTAGTCTGTTAAAAAACTTGATCGGTGTGAATTAATTACAAATATGGATGCCAAACAATTTTAAAATTATTTTAGCAAGAACAATGCCCGGCTGCGAGTTGAAGTTGAGGAAGAGCGTGACTCCAGTGCTGGCTAGCAACATTCATGCTACACTATGTCTAACATTAGTTATAAAATGACATAAAATGACTGCGTGGCTGAAAAGACAATGATCTGCTATGATCTGTGAACTGCTATGTCATACATGATACAGGGATACAAGGGCAGAGATGTGTTAAGTCCATAACAGGTTCTCTGTTATGTTGATTGCCAGGAACTTGAAACTGCTCACTTGCTCCACCTCAGCCCCATTGATGTAGAAAGTGTTGTGTGTCTTTGCCTCCTTTTTTCTAAAATCAACTATCAGCTCTTTGGTTTTGCTGACGTTGAGCAGTAGGTTGTTTTCTGTGCACCATTCTGCAAGATGGTTGATTTCCTCCCAATATGAAAACTCATCATTGTTGGAAATCCGGCCGATGATGGTGGTGTCATCCGCGAACTTCACAATAGAGTTCTCTCCATGTCGGGGGTTGCAGTCGTGGGTGTACAGCGTGAACAGGAGGGGGCTGAGCACACAGCCCTGGGGGCTCCGGTGTTGAGCACTAGAGTGGAGGAGGAGAGACTGCCAGTCCGAACTGACTGGGGTCTGTTTGTGAGGAAGTCCAGTATCCAGTTGCAGAGAGTGGTACTGATGCCCAGAGTGTTCAGTTTTCCAATCAGCTTCATGGGGGAGATTGTGTTGAAAGCTGAGCTGAAATCAACAAACAGCATTCTGGTGTAGGTGGCAGGGATGTTGTTCTTTATGTGCTGGAGAACCAGTTTCTCAAAGCAAAGTAATTTAGATCAGACACTGCAGACTTTTTAGGCACAGGGATGATGATGGTGGCTGTTTTGAAGCAGGTGGGAACACTCTCCTGTGACAGCGATCTGTTGAAAATGTCAGTAATGACATCTACTAGCTGGTTGACACATGTTTTCAGTACACGGCCAGGGATGTTGTCAGGCCCAGCAGCTTTACTCATATTCACTTTCAGCAGGACTTTCCTCACAACCACTGTGGATACTGACAGTGGCCGGTCCTCTGGAGGCGGAGTAGACTTTACAGCTGACTCCCTGTTGAGGAGATCAAAGCGAGCATAAAATGTGTTTAGCTCGTCTGGTAACGTGGCCTCACACATGATGGGAGCGCTCCTGCTTTTGTAGCCTGTAACACTTTTGACCACCTGCCACAAGTCTTTGCTGTTGTTGGTGTTGAGGTCTCTCTCCAGTCTCTGCTGATGCCTTCACTTTGCCTCCTTGATGCCAGCTTTCAGTTCTGCTCTGGCAGTGTGGTAAGCTTCTTTGTCACCTGACTTACAGGCAGCTTTTTTGGCTCTACATAGAGCTCTCATCTCTCCATTCATCCAGGCTTTCTCATTAGGGAATGATTTAACTGTCCTTATTTTTACCACATCATCAGCACATTTGCTGATGTATGATGTCACTGATGATGTGTATTCTTCAAGGTCAATATGGTTCTCCTGGGTAGCAGCATCTTTGAACATCTGCCAGTCTGTGCATTCAAAACAGTCCTGTAGAGCCGCTGCAGCTTCATCTGTCCACACTTTAACTGTTTTTACAGTTGGTTTGACCCTTTTTGTCAGCTGGATGTAAGTAGGCAGGAGAAGCAGGGAGATGTGGTCTGACTGGCCAAAATGAGGATGAGGGAGGGCTCTGTAGCTTCCAGAAATATTGGTGTAGACATGGTCCAGTGTGTTGTTTCCTCTGATGGGGATGTGGACGTGCTGGTGGAATCTTGGCAGAACAGTTCTGAGGTCTGTTTGATTAAAATCCCCAGCAACAATAACAGCATCTGGCTGTTTTGTCATGTGACTGCTGATGACCTCATGCAATTCCTGGAGTGCATTTTTTGAATTTGCCTCCGGTGGAATGTAAACAGCAGCAACAAACACACTTGTGAATTCTCTAGGCAGGTAATATGGCCGACATCTCAGCAGTAAAAACTCAATGTCAGGTGAACATTTTCCATCCACTCTGACTGCACCTGAGCACCAAGCATCGTTGATGTACACCCCCTCTTGTCTTACCGGAGTCTTGTGTTCTGTCGGCCCGGAACAGGCTCCGCCCGTCCAGTGCTAAAGCCTAATCCGGTATGCTGTTATGGAGCCACGTCTCTGTAAGGATGAGAGCACCGCAGTTCCTGGTTTCTCTTTGCTGGGTCAGCCTGAGCCTTATCTCATCCATTTTATTTTCCTGCGACCAGACATTTGCCAGGAGTAGGCTGGGTAGCGGGACAGCCTTGGGTCCAAACCTTCTTAGCTTAAGTCTTACCCCGGCTCGTTTCCCTCTCTTCCTGGGTTGACTGCACCGCTTGCGATGACGTCTGATCCGAATGTTTTGGTTGTCGGATCTTGAGATGCTGAGAGCGGATATTGTCTCAAGGTCCGCGGCACTCAATGCGATTATTGCACTTCCTCTTCTGATATTGACGAGTGTATTACTGTCATAAGTAATACACCCACAAGTGACACGATTCTCAGCAATAAAAACGGGAGAATTGCTCCTCTTTATGGTGAAATTGAGGGAGCCACCAGCTGCTGCATGCATATGCGCCGCCGTTGCCATGGTAAATACAGGCCATGTTTGCCGTTATCACTGTTTTTATAGATATTTCATATGCATGCACTATGCAATTTTAGTTCTGCTACGTTAATTGACCCTTAAAGGACCCCACCGCACGTTACTGTCTGTCTGTCTGCAAGGGTGGACTGGCATACGGGGAAACCGGGGATTTCCCCGATGGGCCGGTGGCCCAGCCACAATATACAAGACCAGACACAATATACTCTACAGCAAACTTTTGCCTTTGGCTGATAAAGTGATGCTGTTTGTTGGGACCTGATTAATTACTGAGGCTATATTCAGATGAATTAGTTTTACAAAATGGAGTTAAAAGAAAGTTTGATTGTACCATTTTTAAGCTACGTTGAGTTATGTGTATTTTCTTTGGCAGTACAATGATCCCTTGCAATGTGAGTCATCACATCCTCTGCGATCCTCTTCACCCCTGGCTACTTCAACTTTCTTAAGAGGTTCTCTGAAACTGAACAAGTTTCAGATCAGTTGCACAAGTGCCTCATAAGTCAGCATTGAAGTAACAGAAAAAGTTAATTGAAAGCTTCACCACATTTTTGATTCAATTCATTTTTTTTCTTTTCTTTTTGTTTCTACAAGTTACCTGCCAGTGTAGAGGGAGGAAAGGAGGAGTGGAGTTGTATATTTACAAATGGAGTTTGTGCTCTTGTCACCCTCTAGTGGTCACAGAATTGCTATTTTTCTAAATTGCTTTTTTTTATAATTCTATTTTATAAGTAAAAAAATAATTGTCTGTCTTTTCTTTTTTTAGACCACAGTCCGGGAGCCATAGCGTTGAACCTGGTTTTGCAGGGTATTAGGGCTGAACAATTTGGGAAAATAATCTAATTGCGATTTTTTTCCCCCAATATTGCGATTGCTATTTAATATGGAATTTTTTATAGTAACACACACACACACACACACACACACACACACACACACACGACATGAGATTACATCTTACCAATGGCAAGATGTAATCTGTGCCCAAAACACTGGAGCCTCATCAATTCATTCAGCTGATGCTTTGTCTGTCGTGATACAGACATGTTTTTCCTCGTGGAGATCCCAGCTGGCAAGCCCCTCTCTCAGGCCAGCTGCAATATTATCCCCTGTGTGGTCGTCTGGGAAATAGTTTGCTTGTAGGCAGTGAGCTTTGAGGTTGAAGTCCTCATCAATAAAATGTACTGTGAGACTCTGGTGTGGCTCAGCTGTGCGGCTTGACCACAGATCAGTTGTTGCAAAAAACTCCACAGTTTTAAGCTCCGCGGCAACTTTATCTTTACACTTTCTGTACAGCTCCGGTATGGCAGTCTGACTAAAGTATGAACGGGAGGGTATACTGTACCGTTTATCCAGTGTATATATCAATGCCGTGAACCCAGGCTTGGTCACTGTGCTGACAGGCGCCATATCTTTTGCAATGAACGCTGTTATTGCTCGAGTGATTTCCCTGTGCCGTTTTGAAGTACGCTCATACAGGGTACGCTCATATTTGGCTTGCCAGGCGCACTGGTGCTCGGCATTTTTGGCCAGACAACTGCCATATATGGTTTTGTGGTATTTTTTTTAAGTGCTGGAACAAGTTTGTAGTGTTACCCCGTGAAATAGCAACGGTAGCACGGCATGTTCTGCACAACACCTGCCGCTGCGCAACATCTTCTTTTTTGAAACCAAAATAATTCCACACCACCAACATGCTGTTCCTCTTTGAGACTAAAGTCTCACTTGTGTCAGTTTTTGACTGCTTCGTTGAGCCAGAGGACATTGCGCAACAGGTTAAAGGGCAGGATGAAAAGTTTGTGTGGCTGAGAGCTCCACTCACTGTAGCTCGCGTCTCGTGACCAACTTGTAATCGTGCAAGTTGCCGTTAGGAAATCGCTTTATCATATCGCGATATTATCACAAATGCAATTAATCGTTCAGCCCTACTGGGTATTAACACAATTTTTGTTTGCTGATTCTTGTAGCTTAGGGGTACCTCTTCAGAATACAAGAGAGTGAGATCCCTTCAGCATTTTCAAATATTAACCCCTTAATGCCTAAAGTGCCAAAATCCCACACAAATAAGGATATATGAGCTTTCATAAAAACACTCAAATAAAATGTATCACATTTACTTCCTCTAGTCACGAAGGGGGTCATGTACAATGACTTTTGATTACAAATGAATTAATATTAAGCCTATGCCTTTTGATATTTTCAGATATTAACCCCTTTAAGCCTGAACCTCCCTGGGAAATCATGATTTTGTAAGGTTGTACTGAAGACTCTGCATACTCAGTATACAGGGCAGAGGTACTGTGGTGTGTGTTAAAAGCTGACTGACTGACTGGCTAGCAGGAATTGAGGTATGCATGCTTTTTATTTTGCGTGTAACTATATTCTTATTATTATATTATGTTGCAACCATTTCATCTAACTGTAATGTGCCTTGCGATTCTATATAATGTCACTGGCAAAAAAGCAGACTTAGATTCCTGGACTCGAAGGACGTTTAACTATCCTAGCTACTCATTCTACCCAGTTACTGGCATTGTGGTCAAATAAATTGACCAGTTACACTTGGGCAAAAAAGATTTCTGGTTAATTTTTATTGGCAGGAGGTGGAAAGTGTGTTTAAAAATTCTCCCAAAAGAAGCGGGGACAGTCCAAGTGTGAGTAGGAGGAGAGCTGATCCAGTTTGTATACTGGCAGAAAGAGTTGTGTGTGTGAACAGGGAGAGTTTGTGCACACGGGGAGACTTTTTCTGAGCACGATAATCAGAACAATAATTGTAAGCATCTAAAATCCATGTTAGAACAAAAGCAGTTCTGGTCACTTTTCCACTTTTGACTTCTGTGGCTAAAGCACCCTCTTACAGTTTATCAGTGAGTAACATTAACTCAGATTACATTGTAGTCAGAACACCGTGGCTGATGCAGAAACTATTGTTCATGCTTTTGTCACATCTCACCTTGATTACTGTCATGTTCTGTACTCTGGTCTGTCTGCCTCTAGTATAAAAAGTCTTCAGCAGCCCCTTAAACAGTGTAACTGGCCTTTACATAAACCGAAACTGTCAGTTGTCAGTTACATAGCATTGAGAGTGAGAGCTCTTTCTCTCTGGTACAGCAACATTTACTTTTAACTTTTTCATTTGAGCAGAGAAAAAAAATGTTATCAATGCTAAAAGTCTCTCTCTTTTGCTCTCTTTCTCACATACATAAACTGACTGTTGTATTTTTCTCCAAGTTCTCAGGTCAGTGTGCAGATGAGATGATGAAGACCTACTCTGAATTCTGTAGCCGTCACATGAAGGCTGTCAAACTGTACAAGGAACTGCTGGCCAGAGACAAGAGGTTCCAGTACTTCATACGGGTAAGATAGATAGATAGATGGATAGATGTAAGAGTGGGGGTGATTCAATCAGAACACCGCCTCTTTTGGGGTTGTCCCAGTAGTTCCCCTGGTCAAGCACGTTCTACATATAAAGGCTAATTCCTGACCACAGCAGCCTAGGTTTGATTTAACCCCAGGCCATTTGTTGCATCAGAATGCTGAAAAAAACACCACCTGTTTCTATTCCTCTCGCCCCCTTGGTCAAGGATTATTTTACCAATGTCATGTTATATCAGAGGCGATGAGGATTAGCAAAGCACTGCAATCTACACAAAATTTCTCACATCAGCTCCACTTCTATAAACTTTTTCACAAGTGAGCTCTACAGCAGTTTTAGCTATGAAACATTGGCTATGCATATTGTTGTATTGCTGGGAGTATTGGCATTGCTGTAACTGGATTACTTTTCCTGCTGTAGGCCAGTTATTAGGGGCCGGGCAAGCTAAGCTGGCAGGTCCCTCTTGTATTCCTGCGTGTTCTTCTTTCTTTCTTTCTTCCGAGGAAATCCTACTTCTCATGCGCGAAAAATCACCAAATTTTGCACAAAGGTTCAGTCCCTGCAGAGATTACCTCAGCTGCAAACACAAGCCGATAGTCTGATGGTGGTGCTATAGCAAGCCTCTAAATTTCAAAACTTTGAAAATTCATAACAAATCAACCATATGTGCTCAGCTTTGCAACTTTCACAAAATGTAACCCCTAATACTGAAAAACTTTTGTACACTTAAACCTATTGCAAATTATTGAAATCCATCACTCTGATTTTTTTTCAAAAGCTGTAAACTTATTAAACCTATCTCCTCCCACAATTTTTGCTCAAATGTCACCAACCTTGCTACAGATCATCTTCAGACTGTCCTACACAAACGATCCACACAGATTTTTGATTTATCAAAAATTGGGCCTACAGTGCATCAAAATGTTTGACTGTAAACGGTGCTGTAAACATACACTTGCAAATTCTTGGTAAATAAATCTTCAGTGTTCATGAAAAAAATTTGAACAAAATTTTGGAGTCATGGTAGATGATGTATGTCAAATTTCAGAATTTGATCTCAAAAACTCAGCTTGACTACATAAAAAAAAACAGCTTTGCATTACTGTTCAAAATTGTGTTGTTACCTGATCTTCATTCATTTTAGAGCTGTACAGTCCCAGTGAAGCTCTCATTTTCACAACAGGTGAAGGATGTAATGGACTGTGGATGTATTACATTTGCAAAGACCAACCAAAGTACCACCATATGCATAAAATTGTGAACTGAACTATCAGTTAGATTTCTCTGCGTTTCGTGCAGAGCTCTTGCTTGCAACATACTTGTGACTTAGTAGGAATTACATGAGCATGTACTGTCTGTTATTCATCTCTGTTTCATCTCATTTTCAGAAAATTGAATAAATCTAATACTAGGAGCAATGTGTAATCAAGGTGGTAAGAGCTGAGTTGGCCTTCTCCACAGGATGATGTTGGCTTGATGGCAATGGTGATGATTGTGATGATGATGAAGGCCTGAATGTTAGACAAACTAGCTTGGAAGTAGTTGTGCCAATGCCATTACTGATAGCGTGACTAATACTGAACTGTTTGTCCCAGGTGCTATTTGCAGATGTATATGGATATGTCATAGTACTGTAACCATTTTTGGTAATTTGGCTAATTAAATGTATTCCTGTGACAGAATAAGTGCTATGAAACAAATTTTCAAAATGTAATTAGCCTCTGTCTCTCTCTGATCAGCGGGGGAGTCGGGGACCCCTGCTGCGTCGCCATGGTATCCAGGAGTGTATCCTGCTGGTAACTCAGCGAATCACCAAGTATCCAGTCCTGATTCAACGTATCTTGGACAACACCAAGGGTGAGGCTCACATTGACTATCCCGGTTTAAAGGGATAGTTCACCCTTTTTGGACACAAAGTTATAGGAAATCCTCCCCTGGCAGTGTAGTGCATGAAAAGTGTTTTTTTTTTTTTTTTTTTTTTACTTAAGTTGTCCGCTGGGCAAAGTACTGGCCTGCTGAAGTGCTGAAATAGGTACTTCCAGCTAGTTTGCTGTGGTCACAACAATAAAAAGTTCTAATTATCAAAACATCATGCATTCAAAATAGCAATACATTTCTGTCACAAAACCAACTCTGGAAAAAAACTTCACAATCAGTTGAAACCATTTTCACTCCATCAGTATCAGTAGATACGAGTAGGCTAGGCCCTCATTGACATAGCATTATTTTCTGACAGAAGAGAGGCACTTGCAAGGCCCTGCAAAGAGTCTCAATCCAGTGTCTCATCAGAAACGGCGTGGGTTTTGTTTCTATTACAAGAATATCTGGACATATCATCAGTCTACGAGTGGTGCTCTCTGAAATAGCATGCAATATGTTTGACCTGCGATGCTGACAACTCTTGACTGTCTTTTATGTTGGTCATCCTTACTAGGCTATAACAATTACACTTTCTCGTTGAAGAAGACAATAATAATAATGGCCATCATGTCTACCATGGCAACGGCGGCGCATATACATGCAGCAGCTGGTGCCTCCCTCAACTTTAGCATAACAAAACAAAAAAGGAGCGATTCTCTCATTCTTACTCCTGAGAATTGTATTACTTATGACAGTAATACACTCGTCAATATCAGAAGAGGAACTGCAATGATTGGATTAAGTGCAGTGGACCTTGAGACAATCTCTGCTCTCAGCATTTCAAGATCTGACAATCAAAACACTTGGACCAGACGTCATCGCAAGCGGTGTGGTCGACCCAGGAAGAGAGGGAAATGAGCCGGGATACGACTTAAGCTACGAAAGCTTGGACCCAAGGCTGTTCCACTACCCAGCCTACTCCTGGAAAATGTCCGGTCACAGGACAATAAAATGGATGAGATAAGACTCAGGCTGACCCAGCAAAGAGAAACCAGAAACAGGTGGCTCCATAACATACCGGGTATGAGGCTTTAGCACTTGACGGGCGGAGCCTGTTCTGGGCTGACAGACAGGGCCGGCTTTTGGAATAGGCGGTATAGGCAGTTGCCTACGGCGCCACCTGCTGGAGGGGCGCCACTAGCGGCCAGAGGGGCACCGGAAGTGGTTGTTTACCGGCGTGTATACATCAATGATGCTTGGTGCACAGGTGCAGTCAGTGTGGATGGAAAATGTTCACTTGACCTTGAGTTTTTACTACTGAGATGTCAGCCATATTACCTGCCTAGAGAATTCACCACTGTAGCTGTGTCCCAATTCAGGGTCTGCATCCTTCGAAGGCCGCATTTGAAGGCCAGTTACGTCACAACACTGCGCGAAGTCCTGTCCCAATTCATCCAGAGCCGAAGGATCCTTCAGATGCGCACTTCAAATGCGGCCTCCTTTTCAGCCGTTGGTAGCCGATTCGAAGGCTGCACCGCGACTAGCCTTTGCGGGCTCCCGTATCCCAAAATGCTTTGCGTGCTGCTGCTCAGTCAGAGAAAAGTTCAGATTTCACATTATAAATATTCGTTTATTACTCATTTGAACATCCAACGCCGTATATGTTAAGCCAAAACCCCTGTTCTGTCTTGTCTGACAGAAAGAAACGTTATATTTCGGTCTCCGGAGTTTGTTGTCATGGAAACGGCGGTAATGGCGGTTACGCAACCAGGAAATACTCCGAAGGCTAGACCGTCCCATTTCGTTGCCGTTAGTTGACGGGGGAGGATGCTTCGGTTGAAGTCCGGGTCCTCCGAAGGACCCGGACTTTGAAGGATGCAGACCCTGAATTGGGACACAGCTTGTGTTTGTTGCTGCTGTATATATTCCACCGGATGCAAATTCAAAAAATGCACTCCAGGAATTGTATGAGGTCATCAGCAGTCACATGGCAAAGTAGCCAGATGCTGTTATTATTGTTGCTGGGGATTTTAATCAAACGGACCTCAGAACTGTTTTGCCTAGATTCCACCAGCACGTCCACATCTCCACCAGAGGAAACAACACACTGGACCATGTCTACACCAGTGTTCCTGGCAGCTACAGAGCCCTCCCTCATCCTCATTTTGGCCAGACCACATCTCCTTGCTTCTCAGACCACATCTCCTTGCTTCTCCTGCCTACTTACATCCAGCTGACAAAAAGGGCCAAACCAACTGTAAGAACAGTTAAAGTGTGGACAGATGAAGCTACAGCAGCTCTACAGGACTGTTTTGAATGCACAGACTGGCAGATGTTCAAAGATGCTGCTAACCAGGAGAACCATATTGACCTTGAAGAATACACATCATCAGTGACATCATACATCAGCAAATGTGCTGATGATGTGGTAAAATAAAGGACAGTTAGATCATTCCCTAATGAGAAAGCCTGGATGAATGGAGAGGTGAGAGCTCTATCTAGAGCCAAAAAAGCTGCCTGTCAGGTGACAAAGAAGCTTACAACACTGCCAGAGCAAAACTGAAAGCTGGCATCAAGGAGGCAAAGCGAAGGCATCAGCAGAGACTGGAGAGAGACCTCAACACCAACAACAGCAAAGACTTGTGGCAGGTGGTCAAAAATGTTACACGCTACAAAAACAGGAGCGCTCCCATCATGTGTAAGGCCACGTTACCAGACGAGCTAAACACATTTTATGCTCGCTTTGATCTCCTCAACAGAGAGTCAGCTGTAAAGTCTACTCCGCCTCCAGAGGACCGGCCACTGTCAGTATCCACAGTGGATGTGAGGAAAGTCCTGCTGAAAGTGAATATGAGTAAAGCTGCTGGGCCTGATAACATCCCTGGCCGTGTACTAAAAACATGTGTCAACCAGCTAGTAGATGTCATTACTGACATTTTCAACATATCACTGTCACAGGAGAGTGTTCCCACCTGCTTCAAGACAGCCACCATCATCCCTGTGCCTAAAAAGTCTGCAGTGTCTGATCTAAATGACTACTGCCCTGTGGCACTCACCCCCATCCTGATGAAGTGCTTTGAGAAACTGGTTCTCCAGCACATAAAGAACAACATCCCTGCCAGTCTGGACCCTCAGCAGTTTGCATTCAGAACCAACAGATCCACAGAGGATGCCATCTCCACTGCTCTCCATTCAGTCTTCACTCACCTTGAGAAAAGCAACACCTACATCAGAATGCTGTTTGTTGATTTCAGCTCAGCTTTCAACACAATCTCCCCCATGAAGATGATTGGAAAACTGAAAACTCTGGGCATTAGTACCACTCTCTGCAACTGGATACTGGACTTCCTCACAAACAGACCCCAGTCAGTTCGGATTGGCAGTCTCTCCTCCTCCACTCTAGTGCTCAACACCGGAGCCCCCCAGGGCTGTGTGCTCAGCCCCCTCCTGTTCACGCTGTACACCCACGACTGCAACCCCTGATACAGAGAGAACTCTATTGTGAAGTTTGTGGATGACACCACCATCATTGGCCGGATTTCCAACATGCATTTCCAACATGCATGCAATTGCATTTAGTTGGACCATCATTTATTTTTCAACAGGACAATGACCCCAAACACACCTCCAGGCTGTGTAAGGGCTATTTGACCAAGAAGGAGAGTGATGGAGTGCTGCGCCAGATGACCTGGCCTCCACAGTCACCTCACGTTTTGTGTTATTTCACACTTTTTTGCTTACTACATAATTCCATATGTGTTCATTCATAGCTTTGATGCCTTCAGTGAGAATCTACAATGTAAATAGTCACTAATTACTACACTAAAACTATTATGGATAGCAATGACTAAAATGTGACTAAGACTAATAAGCATTTTTGTCAAGAAGACTTAAGGCGTGTCCCAATTCAGGGTCTGCGGGCCCAGACTTCGAAGGACCCGGACTTCGAAGCGTCCTCCCAGTCAACGAAATGGGACGGTCTAGCCTTCTGAGTATTTCCTGGTTGCGTAACCGCCATTACCGACGTTGCCATGACAACAAACTCCGGAGACCGAAAAGGATCGATAAGAAAGAAAGACAGGAAAGACAGACAAAAAGAAAGACAGAAAGACAACTCGAATGATGGACCCAGAGACAATTGTCCTAATTTTTTTGTTATTCCTCGCACTGGAGGAAGAGGAGAGGAGAGTCCGTTCTCTGCGCCGGCGAGTGATGTATCTCCGGATGAGAGAGGACCGTGTTGAGGTAGGCTAAACTTTTTAATTAACGGTTAGGGATAATTGGTATACAAATAGCCTGCATTACATTAATGCTAGATCGGTTAACTGTAGATCAGGTTGTGGTTAATGCCATATAACCCTGATTAGCCTAATAGTTAAAAACCCTGACCTTGATTTAATAATAAAAATAGATTACATATTTTGGTAATGAATCATCCAAACTAGATTGATAAGCCTAGATGGAATGATAGGTGGATAAACAGATTTTGCGTTATGTATTTAAGTTAAAAAATGAACTAGATTCTTGTTATAAACTAAAAAACTTTTAAACTTTTTCTTCTCCTCTTCTTCCACTCCTTCAGACAAGACCGATGTACTGCAGAATTAACCTGGCCGTACCTGTCCTAGACAGATTTTTTAATGGCCAAGACACCAGGCAGGATTTCAGGCTGAACAGAGAGTCCCTGGCAGTGCTGCTGAACCTGCTCCACCAGGATCGGAGGCATGGATGGGGTGCCACACTGGAGACCCTGGTGTTCCTCTTCTGGCTGGCAAGTGGGGCATCGTACAGGGTGGTTTCCAGGGTGTTTGGGATGCCTCGCTCCACTGTCCAGCGGATCGTCCACCGAGTTACTGAGAAGGTGGTGGCCATTCGCCAAAAGGTCATCCACCTCCCAAAGACCGCAGAAGACCTGGCAGCAGTAACTCGGGGGTTTGCAGGGCTGGCAAGACACCAAGCTTTTTCTAAAGCTGCTGGTGCGATCGACGGCGGCCATGTCAGGATAAAGCCCCCAAGCAGCCATGATGGTCAGTGCTACATGAACAGGAAGCTGTTTGCATCAATCATCTTGCAGGCAGTCAGTGACCATCAGGGCCGCTTTTTAGACACGTACGTGGGCTGGCTGGGGTCGGTGCATGACGCCAGAATACTCCGGCACAGCCCACTGTACAGACAGGCTGCTTACCCTCCTCCAGGGCACTTCATCCTCGCAGACGGCGGGTACCCGTGCCTCCAGCATCCACTCCCCCTCATCACTCCATATAAACAGCCTGTGCAAGGTGTGGGAGCCCAGCGCTTTAACGCCCATCTTTCCAGGGCACGCTCTATTATTGAGCGTGCCTTTGGAATGATGAAGACCAGATTCAGGGCCATTTTTCTACAAGCGCTGGAGGTGCACCACACCTTTGTGCCTCAGCTAAGTCATCACAAAACACGATTCTAATTTTTGAGTACTGAAACAGAGTAAATTCAAATTAATGAGTAATTCTTGTTCATTTTAGGTCATAACTTAGGTCATTCTTAAAAAATTCTAAGTGACATGGCAGCCGTCGATCAAGTCAGCCCTGCAAACCCAGGACGATGTGGTGGACAGTGGAGACCGGACCCCCAAACACCCTGAATAGACCCTCCAGAAAAACGTGATTATGCGATTTATGCGATTCCTGCATAAATCACCAAAATGTCGCTGATTATGCGGGGGTCAATTATTTTCCAAAAGGGCGCATAATTCCCGCATATTTCGCATATTTTGCGAAATATGCAGGTCTCGCTTGATTTCACAATTTCCGCATAAAATGAGAAAACTATAACTAAAACTAGAGGATATAAAGTTTCTTAAGAAACTTTGATGTGCTTGCCACCCTTGTGATCGCCGGGACATGCACTAAACCGCCAGCTAGGGATGTCCCGATCACGTTTTTTTGCCCCCGAGTCCGAGTCCGAATCATTTGATTTTGAGCATCTGCCGATACCGAGTCCTGATCCGATACTTCTATAAAACCAGGAAATGATATGTTATTAATGATTGAACCAAAATGACAAGAGGATGTATCAGTAATTATTTCACCTGAGGGTTGACAGAGTACTTTTTACTGTAACAATATGTTAAATTATTATTTGTTTTAAAAATGTAAATTACTTATCAAACAGACCTAACAATTCAGCTACCAATGAATGAGCAGTAGTATGCATGTGATAACATAGATTGAAAAATAAGCCGAAGTGATACCTCTTCTCTGAATAGACAAGCTAAGCCAGTGTGCTGCTTTTAGCCAGCAAAAATACAGCGGAGTGGCACCTCTTCGCTTTGTTTCACAATCTATGTCAGTGCGCTGCTGTAGCCTGGAAAGTTTATCTGCCTTTTGGAGTCGGTTTCCGTTTTATTTGGCTAATTCCACGATTCCGTCCGTGATAGTAGCAGCATATCACCAGAGCCCGTCTACTGTATTAGAGTTTCTCTGATATCACGCGCCTCAGCTTCAAAACAAACTGCTGTGTGCTGCATGAAGTAAACTCTCTCTCTCTCTCTCTCTCTCTGTCTCTCCTCGCTGCTCTACACACATCCGTGATACTCAAAGACACGCGGTGGTTATGTCATGCACAAGCACATGCACGGTCGGGCACGCGAACGTGGATACGACGTAAATCATGCAGTCCTCCTCCCTCCGCAAAATCGTTTAATGCGAACGGCGGCTTTGCGCAATCACTAATCAACCGATAATAATAATCAACCAGATCCGGCAGACCTAACCAGGTGGCCACACATAGCGTGAGGTGCTGGCCAGCACCGAGCCGGCACCGCGCATCCTGTAAGGCGTGCACGGCCACCCGGTCAGCTGTGCCGGATCTGACAGGTGCGCCACGCACACAGACATGATGAATGTATTTGAACTATATCGATGTATAATGAAGTCGGGCAATGCGTGTGTATTTCAATGTGATGTGCATACCGGGGGCAGTCACGCTGGAGCGCGTTTGGGCTTGATAATGTGAGTGCAGGCCAGCAGGGGACTGGGGAGGGGGGAGAGAGGGCGAGAGACAGCCACGAAAATGTAGTTTTCAAATTGATTCTTAAATAACTTAAAATATACAATTAACTACCCTAAATCAGTCACAGTCACACAAATAGGCTACATATTTTTTCTTACCTTGATGCAGAATTAGTGTTGAAAGTTGAAAGTTCATAACCAGCCAGCCAAATGTTGACAAAAGCAGCCCAATTTTAAAGTAGACGCCCAACGTGATTCTTCCCTGCCCAACGGAATTAAAAATAGCCCAATTGGGCGGAAACCGCCCAATCTGACAACCCTGCCAGGCGGGAAATTGAACTCCGCTCTCCTGCATGAGAGGCACAGAGCTTACCGCTGCGCCACTGGAGCTCATGTGGGTGGAGCCAGAAACGAGGGACTAAGAAGCACATAGTTTGAGTGACAGTGGTGCTGGGGAGAAAATCGCCTAAAACTACTGGTCAAACAACCGCTTTTTTCTCAACGATAGTAGTCCGAGCAGAAAATAAAATGTACCATGAGAAAGGTAAGGCTTTGGCCTTTCAAACTGTGTCAAAATTATTTTCCAACTCCCCAAAATGCCTGAGATACGGCGAGTTGAAAAAGTGTGTGTTTCTGCTTTTCTCCCGCGACTTTGCATTCCAGATATAATGGGAGTCGATGGGGGAGAGTGGCACTCCCGCCTCGTTAGAGTCACAATTAAAAAAGTTGAAGTACTTTGCTTTTATATTTACATTTTTCAAAGCACAACTATTTTCCTACAATTGATTCCAAATTTATGCATGTGGAGTGAAAATTGTGGCCAGGAGAGCAAGTTAAAGACAAAAGTTTGAGGCGATTTTTCAGGGCTGCTCCACTCTAAGCCCTCAGGAATGCCACTCTAGCTTTCTAGCTACCTCTCGGAGCCTTCTGCCGTTTTTTGTATTTCGTCAAAATTTGAACAGAATAGTAATATGTGTTGCCTTTTCAAGGCAAGCACATAATAAATAAATGGAGTTGTGATGTTAATTTATATGTGACGCCCGGCCCGACGTCATCAGCTCACACATTCACAACACAACACAACACAACACAACACAACACAACAACGAGCTAATGGAAGAACGGCGCCCACAGGAGAGAGAAAAGATGATATTGCACTGAGCAGGGTTCCCACAAATGGTGCAGCAAGGCTCTTAAACTATTTAGACCTATAGGTTTGGCTTATTGAGAGCTGTTATTTTTAGAGTTTAGAGTTGATGTTCAACAGTTGAGTTTAAACTGTTTTTGGAAACATTGTAGCAGGGGTCCGTTTCACAAAGCAGGTTTAGTGAAAACTCTGAGTCTGTTAAACCTGAAATGAGAGAAACATTTAATTTTCCGTTTCTCAGAGGGAGGTAACTAAAGCTCTCGGTCAGTTACCGCAGGTCGGGACCAGGTTTTTCTCATGAAACCTCGAGTTTCTCTCTGTGTCCGCCCTCTTTCAGCCACACACTTCCTCATTCAGTCAGTCAGCAGGCGAGTTTTGGCGTGGCGTATTAGTTCTGCAGTCGTATTTAAAAAATAATAATTAAAAAAAACAGTCAGTAAGCCTTTATTAGAAGTCCATTAGTAGTTAGGTGGCGACATTTTTTCACGAACATGGCATGTCCTTTCATCAACAATCCCGTGGATGAAGGTGCAGTGTTTGCACAGAGAATTAAATATTTGTCGGGAGATAAGACCGTGCATAGATGTTTATGCCGAGGTCTTACCTGTTTGAACAATCTTTTTATATTTCATCTTAAGCTGCTGCCAAGTGCACTTCTTCCCCGCAGCATTGCACCTAAATGAAATAAATTAATAGGCTACCATTCAAGCAGTATTCCCCTATTGTGACTGCAACGGACTACATTTAAACTTACGCACTGACCAGCAGCGATGTTCTCCCACGCCGTCTCCCTCTCCTTTGCCGCTGCAGCCGTGAATGCATTAAGATTTCCAATTCAACTGGGGTGAAAAACGCAGCCCGATGCTTCCCCATTGCCATGGTGACTCGTCAAATCGGGGCTCTACTGACACTGTCTTTTTATAGCTATGATGCACGCGCTTAACTCCAGGTGAAACTACTCCGAGTTGATCAAACTAACTTAAATCAGCTGTTCTGGAACCGAAAACTAAGAGTTTCCTATCTCAGAGTAGATCAGCTCAGAGTTCGGGGTAAGACTCGGAGTTTGTTGAACGTGCTTCGTGAAACGGACCCCAGATGGTTTGTTCTACCGTAATTAATACCTCAGCAGGAAGCATGTTTTATTTTTGACAAATTTGTGATTGAGGAATGTTTAAGCCATGCTTAAGTTGATAAAATAAATTACCAGCACTTTCTGTGATGTAGCTTGCTTCTAGTATGCCTGTTTATCATAGGATATCTTTAAAATTGGTCTTTTTCATTCAGTAGTAGCCTAGTAACAGGGTGTGGGAGAAGAATCACCTTTTTCCAGTTCTCGCATATTTCGCATCTTTTCGCATATTTCACAACTATTCGCATACTTCCTGCAATTTCACCGCATAAAATGACATAAAAAAACCCAACATATTTAATCGCATAATCAAGGATTTTAGCCCGCGGAATCAAGGATTTTAGTCCGCATAATCAAGGATTTTTGGCCGCATTTTTGTGGAGGGTCTACCTGAATACCACCCCAGATGATGCCCCACTGGCCGACAGAGGACACCAGGGTCTCCCATCCATCCCATCTATCCCAGCAGCACTGCCAGGGACTCCTGTTCAGCCTGTTGTTGTATATAGTTAGGAATTTTATTAGTAATTAATTTTTTATTTGTTTTTGTTCATAATTATAACTTGTACATATTTTTAAATAAAATCTCTAAATTTTACTGTTGTAATTCTGTAAATAGTTGAAAATGGTAAGATTTGTTTGTATTAAATCCCTTGTTGTCCCTGACAAGTAACACTTGATGCTGTTTGCTAACACTTTTATAAAGTGTACTGAAGTTGTAAGTACTAAATACAAGATGACATGTGACAATATAACAATAATTTAATTTTTAAAACATAAAAACTTTTTTACAGCAGGAACTCAAAACACCAACATAAATATAAAATGAAATTACAGTATGAAATTGGAATTACATAAATACATTTAATAAACTAACCTACAAAAATAAAAAACAAATAAAAACAACTAATTAACTATATACAAAATATTTACAGAGCTACCGCCGTTCGACCAGTCTCTCGAGGAGAGAGAAGAGCCTCTCCATTCTCTCTCTCTCTCTCCTCTCCTCGACCTCCCTCTGCTGCCTGATGTCTTCCCTCAATAGGTCCAGCAGCTCATCATCTGTGTCCCTCCTCCTCTTCCTCCGGAGCCCTGGGACTGGCTCCTCCTCCTCCTCTTCTTCTGTTTCCTCCTCCTGCTGACCCACCGCTGCAGCTTGCCTTACCTCCATCCGACTGCCGCCGAATGCTTGGCCCCTGTGAACAGATTGTCGTTCTCCACTCTCAGCCTGATGAATTTCTCTGTCTGCTCCTTGCTCCCTAAAACACAATAAAACATGTTTTGTGTTACAACAAAACAAAAAGGGTTAAAATATTTTTTTAAAAAAATCGGAATGACTGACTGACTGATTTATCTGTCTATTTATTTATTTACTCACTCCAAATGTTTTACTAGACTTTAAAATTGACAGTCTATAAAAATAAAATATTTTTTTATTTTAAATCAATATAAAATAATATAACTTTAATGGTCTTTTTATGTACATTATATGAAGCAACCTCTCAAACCTGAAGTTTGTATAGCATCAAGCTAACAGTTACTCGTTGCCATTACGGTTAATTTTTCTCCAACTGAGCAGCAGCACGCAAAGCATTTTGGGATACGGGAGCCCGCAAAGGCTAGTCGCGGTGCAGCCTTCGAAACGGCCACCAACGGCTGAAAAGGAGGCTGCATTTGAAGTGCGCATTTGAAGGATCCTTCGGCTTTGGATGAATTGGGACAGGCCTTCGCGCAGTGTTGTGACGTAACTGGCCTTCAAATGCTGACTTCGAAGGATGCAGACCCTGAATTGGGACACAGCTTTAGACTAAATTAAATGGCTGTCAAAATTATTTCATCATGTCAAATCATTTCAACTTGTGATGTAAATACAGTGGTCCCTCGTTAATTGCGGGAGTTACGTTCTAAAAATAATCCGCAGTAGGCGAAATCCACGAAGTAGTCAGCTTTATTTTTTACAATTATTATAGATGTTTTAAGGCTGTAAAACCCCTCACTACACACTTTAGGCAAGCTGAACGCATTCTGTACTGTACAGGAGACACAGCACGGAGGAGATTGATTGACAATGGTGTATAGTCCCTTAGCCAATTAGGACACAATGCGCTGTAAAAAAAAAAAAAAAAAAAAGCATGCAAAATTGCACAATAAAAAATCCGCGAAACTGCGAGGCCACGAAAGGTGAACTGCATTATAGCGAGGGACAACTGTATACCAAATACAAGGAATACAAGGAATACAAGGAAGTTTTTTCGTCATTATACAACAGGTTGTATAACGAAATTAAAATGTGGTTCCCTCTTAATAATCTTAATTTCATGGCATTTCTCACATCATCAGCACATTTGTGTAGTCTACAAGGTCGATGTGGTTGTCCTGGATAGCAGCATCTTTGAACATCTGCCAGTCTGTGCATTCAAAACAGTCCTGTAGAGCTGCTGCAGCTTCATCTGTCCACACTTTAACTGTTTTTACAGTTGGTTTGACCCTTTTTGTCAGCTGGATGTAGGTAGGCAGGAGAAGCAAGGAGATGTGGTCTGACTGGCCAAAATGAGGACAAGGGAGGGCTCTGTAGCTGCCAGGAACATTGGTGTAGACATGGTCCAGTGTGTTGTTTCCTCTGGTGGAGATGTGGACTTACTGGTAGAATCTAGGCAGAACAGTTCTGAGGTCTGTTTGATTAAAATCCACAGCAACAATAATAACAGCATCTGGCTGTTTTGCCATTTGACTGCTGATGACCTCATACAATTCCTGGAGTGCATTTTTTGAATTTGCATCCGGTGGAATGTAAACAGCAGTAACAAACACACTGGTGAATTCTCTAGGCAGGTAATATGGCCGACATCTCAGCAGTAATAACACTCAACGTCAGGTGAACATCCTCCATCCACTCTGGCTGCACCTGTGCACCAAGCACCATTGATGTACACACAGAGTCTGCCCCCTCTTGTCTTAGTCCTGTGCTCTGTTGGCCCAGAACCGGCTCCGCCCGTCCAGCACCAAAGCCTCATCCGGCATGCCATGAAGCCAGGTCTCCCGGCTTGCTTCCCTCTCCTCCCGGGTCGACCACACCGCTCGCGGTGACGTCTGGTCCGAATGGTTTTAAATGTCGGAACTTGAGATGCCGAGGTGCCGAGATGCCAAGAGCAGAGATCATCTCCAGGTCCACTGCACTCAATCCAGTCACCGCACCTCTCCCTCCGATACCGACGAACGTGTCACCGTCGCAAGCAGCACGATTCCCAGCAATAAAAGCGAAAGAATCGCTCCATTTTTCGCCTTGCCATGTTATAAGTGGAGGGAGCCACTTATAAATACTCAGTCAAGTCTCTTGTAATCTAAAGCAAATTTCATTATTCCTTTCGACTGCTGACCCTTCTGTGATAAGGAGATATGTAGCATTTCATTGTCTCATTAGCTTGTAATGTGACATGTTCACACATTTCTTGTCGTGTATTCACATGACAATCCTTTTCAGTTGCCAGGTCTCTGACAATGTATACTGTTATGTCATATATAAAGCAACAGACCCTCTGTTGAAATTTGTGCTTCATCCCCTGAATTTTGATTAGCATGTCTTAGGCAGTATGCCATCGGTGATTAGATCTATAATTAGGATAGTTGTTTCTGAGGGGTATTTCAAAGTACACAGTTCTCAACAATTGTATCTGCATACAAACCATTTTCAGCTTGGCTTCTTCTGAGGATTGGTACTTATTTTGTTAAATGGCATATTCCATGTCCTTGTCTATTTCATGTTACAGCAGTGACATCCAGTTGGTTTTATGATTACGTTTGTGTTATGGTGTTCTGGCAAAATGTACAGAAAATTGGATATATACTATATATATGGTAAATATATAGTATACATTTACGATTTACCATCAGGCCAATAAATGTATACATTTCCCAAAGTAAATCTGGTAAATGTATACATTTCTCATTGTCCTGTCACTGTGTTTTGTTGTGGATGTGGCACACAAATGTCATACTTATTTCAAGGGATTAGCTTCCATGGTAAACTGAAAGGTGACTTTCCTGTGCTTGCCACTCTCCCATTGAGGGTTGGACAGTTGGACTAATAAGTGAAGAAGGCTTCATCATGTATTTTTCATTTTCTTTTAATTTCAATTCAATTTAGCAATGACCATGGCGAACAGACAAAAGTTTTTATTCTTCCAAGCATTATACAGTGTTGGTTTATTAAATTTGTCAGTGATGGGCAGTATTCCTGTTACTTGTATTTGAAATATGTATTTCAGTTACTTTTGAGTATTTCGTAACTGTCATTTAACAGGGCTGAAAAAAATAAATGGAATTGGTAGCAAGATACTTAAAAGTAGAGTGATTTTGTATTTTCAAAATAGTCAGTTACTTTGGCAATTAATCACTTTTTTCTATTATTTGTAAAGCATAAAAAAGCATACCAATTCACTTCATGTATACAGGAAACTGATGTGGAAAACTTCGGTCCAAATCAGGCCAGATTGACTGCAGAAAACTTCTTAAACTTGGTACCAAAAACACCAATAAAATCTTGGAGACTTCCAAAAAAAATCAAGTCCAGGCAGAATCTTAAGCAGGCAGGTTTATTTTCATTCGAGATCTCAAATGGAAACAAACAGTGAGTCGATCACAAAGGAAGACGACTGGCGTTCTTAGTTTTTACACCTGTTTATATATTCTCCGATCCCTGGGTCTGTGTAGATTTGAAAAACACATCATGAGTTTTACTTACATTTGCTACCCTCTACCGTGTGGACACTTTTAGGCTCAGAATTACTTCTACAAAACCACACACATATATCTCAGTAATTATCCTTTAACTTCAAGCACCCACTGGAACACAAGCTGGGAGTTATCAGAACCCTGCACCACCAGTGCCCAGGCCCAAGAGAGAGAGAGCACAAACTTTGAGAGGATGCTCTTAAAGCTTGTGGATACCTTTGTGGGCCTTTGTGAAAACAGTCAAACGACCCAGGAAGAACACCAATTATGTGAGTGGTGAAGAAAAAAATAATAAATGTAACATTGTCATCCTCTACATGTCTGGAGAATCAGAGAAACTCAGGCGCACCCTGAGAGCAGGGAGTGGGGGGTATTGTGGGGCTGCAGTGGGGCAACAATCATCAAAACACCAAACTTTGTGCCAAACTGTGGTTATCACTGTGTTATGTGGTCAGCAGAGTGCTCTGTGAGTGAGTCTTGTACTACTAGCATTTTTCATTTGCAGTAAATGGCACATGTGCACTTTCATCATATGACTATGTTTATTGTAAAACTCTGGTAAATGAACACAATCTTCTTACCACAACATCTTTATATCATTCAGGACAAGTTGTTCATATATCCACATGTACGGGGCCTGTGCAACAACTTGTTCCTCCAGTATTTACTCTGTGAGCTTGTGTGGTTTTTATAAGAATAGAGAATAAATCAATTCAAAGCAACTTATTTGAATTCAGGTTAACATGTTAATAGATGCATGTGCATTTTCTGTAATCAAGCCTTGAAAACATGTGGTCAGTCTCAATCTCAGTTGTTTCAATAAATGTAAATGAAATTTTTTTTTTTTGCTTGTAGATTTTTCAGTTGTGAGTGCACTCTGTAAAAAAATTGACAGTTTAGTCATTACTAAGTATTACTAAGTAAAGTAGCTAGCAGTCAGTGGTAAAGTAATTTTCAAAAATAACTTTCTCCAATACTAGGTTTGATAATGTACCGTATCTTATTCAGGTTCCTCTATCAGTCAGTTCTTTTATAGTTGTGATCTTTACAAGTGCCAAATAATAACAGAATGTCTGAATTTCCCAAATATTAACAGGTAGTTGTTGTGTAGATAAAGGAACATACTGATGGTTGCAGTTTTTGTTGTTAACTTGATAGTCTGAATGGTTAGACAAGATCAAGCAATGTACAATGGCTTGTTGCTAGAGATATGTTTCATTACTTACGGTATTTCAAAGAATGGCAATAGTAAATTCATAGAGCAGATCCCTAAACATGTCATCTTTTACAGACAGCTGAAAGGGTAAACACAAAGTTTGAATAAATAGCGGCAGCTGCATCAATACTTTTTACAAGCCACTGCATATTTAACCACAATATGCCTTTTGTTTCATCCACTTCCAGATGATGAAGAAGAAGCCTCTTCTCTGGCCCAGGCTCTGTCTATGGTCAGAGAACTGCTCAGTGCCATTAACAAACAGGTACTTTCTCCAAAATTACTCACAGCGCTACGCTAAGAATGTAACTTGGGCAGAAGGTCAGGATCATAGTTAAGACATGTAAAAAGCCTAGATGGGCACCTGGGCGTTCACATTTATCGCCCACATAACAAATAGAGAGTAAGCTTGCATTAGTATATGTGTGTGTGTGGTGGTGGTGGGGGTACATTGAAGAACATAATATTTTCCAAGTTCGGCAGAAATGTATAGTAGTACTAATGGTGATAATAGCAGTAACAACAATACTAATAACTAAAATAGTAATCATAGACAGGGGTCTTTAGCAGGTCCAGATAATGAATAATGACAAATACTGATCAAAATTACTTAAATCTGAAGAAGATGCATCTGCTCCACAGTTTGACTTTCAAATACTCATGTTGAACTTACTAGTCTTGATAATAACTTAAAGGCATAGGCCCAAAGGAAGCAGCATGAATTACAAGAGTCTGTTTAAAGGCCCCATGGCCTGAAAAATGAAACTTTAGGTTTTTTGCGTGATAGGGAAGGTCTTGCGGTCACATAAATACTGTCCCATGCATTTCACCTGTGATAAATGGAGAAGTGCATACAGCCCGTTTTTTGAAACTGTCCCTGTAAAACGAGCGGATTTGCACTTCCTGGAATTTCTTTATGTCAGTATGTTTTCTGATGTCAGTGACTCCGCCGACAGCCCGCCTTCCCTCCCCAGGCAACCAACTCTCAAGCCAGCCAACTCAGACAGTTTGTTTACGCTCCTTGGGCTACAAGCTACCAAGCTAACGAGCACAGCCAATTAGCTTCAACACCCCGACCAACAAGCTACCAAGCTAGCGAAAATAGCCAGTACCCCTCCGCTCCCCGGGCAACATGTTCACAACATATTTAACAAACATAACTTACCATTCTGAAACATCTTTTAATAAACGGATTTGAGGTGGTTCGGTTTCTCCTGCTGTCTGTGGTTCGGGATCGTACGGTCGTAAACTCTTTGGGCAAAGAGAACGATGACCTGGATAAATGAGAATATCCATAGACATACGGTCGTAAATCATCACGCTCAGGGTCCCGGTTTCACGGGTCCCGCAGGGTTTTAGTCAAATTTGCTTGTCTGTTGGGCTCAATTTCAGCACCAACGGTTTTATCAACCCGACACAATCAAATCAAATCAATCTTTATTGTCATTTAGCTGCACATACAGCAGTAGTGCACATAAAATGGGATAGTGTTTCTCACTTGGGATCCCTGAATGATGGGTAAAGTCAGCCTAGCGTGGATCCCGGCTCTCTTCCCCCTCCTTTGTTTACGTTCGCACCGCTTGCGCTTCCTCCTCTCCCTGGTGACTGCCAGTGTAGACACAGGTAAAATCCCGTGCTGGCGTAGTATGTCCACATCAAAGCAGAATGCCTCATTTCTTGCAGCGTGCTTTACCCTGATGTTTAGTAAAGTCTCTCGGCTGTAGGTTATGGAACCTGAGTGTCTGGGTTAAGCAAAATATTTGAAACATTCACTCTCGCTGATCCCTGGAGGAGCTGCTGCGCCACCATCACAATAGCAATACAATCCCGGCTTCGTCTGTGGTTCGGGATCGGAGTTGGGCTCAAGTACATACGGTTGTATAACAGCACGCTGTTTACGTCCCAGAATGCATTGCACAGTGAAGTTGATTGGCCCGACCATATGTCACTCAGAAAACAGTCAGCCAATCAGTGGAGAGGGGCTGATTCTCTCTTCTGATTGGTTAAGCGAACTGTGCTGCCAGAGCTCCGGGAAAAGGCAAGAGAGAGGAGCTGTAAAACTGTATTTAGCAGACCACAGGTACTCAAAACCACAAATACATCATGCTAGGGATATCAACAGTTAAAATAAAATCCTGAAAAAGTGTACACCATGGGGCCTTTAAAGATCAAAAATGATGACTATATGGACATGTTGTAATCATAATGGTTTGAACCATTACGGGTGACTTAGAAACTGGGATTTGCTGCCTACTGAAGATTGGATCACACTGGCACATGAATCACCTGCATTGGGTCACATTTGCTCTCATACCATAACTACCACCTGGCAGCCTAGGCTGGATGTTGGAAGAGGTCAACAGGACCAGTCAGCTGCACCTGTGCCCCCTCAGCCCCCAGTGTGGCCCAGAGGAATAGGAACCACCTCTTTGGCTCATGAACTGTGTCAAGAGGAGGCAGGGGTAAATGATGTGTCTGATCCAGTGAAAAGCAATATTTGCTAACTGTGTTTTCATGGGATGTCATGAGAAGTGTTGCTTGTATGTATAATATCTTGTCTCTATGTCAAAGTATCTTATACACGTGGGTTTCTCTGATGCATGTCATCATGTCATGCATTTCATCAATGAAATGACAGCCAAATGTTTTAAGGGAACACTTTTAAAATTAAGAGGCAGTCTTCTTTACACTCCAGAAGATGATCATGTTTTGTCTTGGTTTTATAGGTGGAGGAGCTGGAGAGGACCCAGCGGCTGCAAGAGATCCAAGCTAGGCTGGATCCACGGGCTGAGACTAAGGTGAGGAGTGGTGAGCTATTCAGGGCTGGAGAGTTGCTCCGCCGGAAGCTTGTCCACGAAGGAACCCTTCTCTGGAAAATCCCTGGATCCAGGCTCAAAGGTTGGTCTGTGTGTTAAATGATGTGAAAGCATATTGAAGTAGCAATCTACAGCTTTTCCATATGTGTCTTTTTTGCTAAACATTGCTGACAAAATCAAGCTTATCGGAGCCAGAGAGATCGCATATTACCTAACACTGGCAAAAAACACAAGAAGATGGATGATAAAGTTATAGAAGCTACTAAATAAATTAAATAAATTAAAACAAAAACACTTAAATCAGAGAACATTGTGCACTGAATGCATTTCTAAGAGGCAAAGCTGTTTTTTTTTTTTTTTTTTGCATCTGGTAATGATATTTGGCAAAAGTATAATTTTTTTTTCTAAACATATTTTATTGGCATTTTAATAATCATCACAGAACATTGTATAAACATGAATTGTTCCAATATTGAACACCTTCAACCCCTCTCCCTCCCTCCACCCTTCCCACCCTGCCCATCCGGACTTGGGACTCCTTATCCTAGATTAAGGAATTATGATAGTAATGATAACATCGAGATAATAAGCTCACTTAACAGTCAGTAAAAGATCACAAATGAGGTGCATTAATGTAAAACAGAAATAAAAGTAATAATAATAGTAATAAAAATAATAACAACAATAATAATAATAATAATAAAATACAAAATAAATTAATAATAATGCAAATAAATAAATTAACTAAATAAATAAATAGATAAGTAACAATAGGAAAGCTTGGTGGTGTACAACAAGTTCATATAACATTTTCAGTTTTTCGTCATTCACTGTCAGTATTAGCTGTCTCACCCAGATAATCAGTCTGGGGGAAGGGAGCCCATTCCTCTAAAGTAAGAGATCAAAGGTTGCCAGTGAGTGTAGAACTTGTCTGTTGAACCCCGTATCGAAAATGTAATCTTTTCCAGCCCCAAAAAAGACATTGTATCACGCAGCCATGAGGTAGGTGATGGAGGCGACGATTTCTTCCATAGTAAAAGCTAAGTAAATGAAATTATGTTTGCTTGCCTTACAAACATATTTTTGCCAGCTTCAGGTATACCGAAAATAGCAATCTGTGGGCATGGTTCTATGATTCATTCTAATATTGTTGAAATGGTTCTGAAATAAGACTCCCAGTATTCCCTTAGCTTCAGACACGACCAAAACATATGAGTAAGATTACAAGGAGTATGGGAACATCTATCACAAGTGTCAATCATGTCTGGGTATATCTTGGCGAGTCTGGATTTGCTATAATGTACCCTATGAACTATTTTAAACTGTATAAGTTGAAATTTTGCACAAGATGAACAAAATTTTATTTCTTTCAGTGCCTTAGCCCACTGATTGTCAGACATGATAATGCCCAGTTCTATTTCCCATTCAACCTTAATCTTCAGCAAAGTCGGGTATGTATTGGGAGCTGAGAGATCATATAGAAATGAAATATGCCGCCTCGTCATTTTTGTAACTGGCAAAAGATTATCAATTCCCAAAGGGGGTGGGGCAAGTGTGCCTTCATTGTAGCAATCACCAACTGTACTAAGACCTTGCCTGTCCCAAAAAGAAAATCTAGCATCAATCTTTGCAGGTGTAAATAGTTCATTATTACATATTGGGGTGTTACGGGGGAGTGTATTCCAGCCAAAATGTTGCTTAATTTGCTGCCAGATCTTCAAAGTGGCTATGACTATTGGGTTGTTTATGTAATATTTAGGTTTAAGCCCATTAACATGGCATACCAAAGCTTTTAAAGAGGAAGAACCACATGAATGTGATTCCAGTTGGCACCACTGCGTTTTAGGATAAAAGGCCTAATGTACAATTTTCTGCATGTTGGCTGCCCAGTAGTACCTTTGCAGGTACTACTGAGGAAGAGGAAAACATGCTGTCAATATTACAAAAGAAGGACTTGGGGAGAAAGAGCGGCAAACATTGAAACAAATAGAGATATCGTGGGACAATATTCATTTTAATACACTGTATTCTCCCTGCAAGTGTGAGCTGTAAGTTGTTCCACTTTTGAAGGTCTTCTTTAACATTTGTTGTTGGTATAGCAAAATTATTATCAAATAATAATGACATATTACTGGAGATGTTGATTCCTAAATATTTAAATATTGTTGGTGAAAGGTTGAATAGCAAATCAGACTGCAAAAGTTTCCCTGCCAACTGATTGATGGGGAAAAAATCACTCTTTCCAATATTGAGCTTATACCCAGAGAATGTACCAAAGGTTTTGAGAGTGTCTACGATATGTGGGATGGGATGGTATTTTTCGGGTCTGATACATACAGCAATAAATCGTCAGCATACAGGGATACCTTATGCTATTGACAGAGGTTCGATCGCTATGGCAAAGAGGGGGGACAGTGGACAACCTTGGTGTGTCCCTCGGGTTAAGGGAAAAAAGTTGGACCTAATATTATTTGTGCATATACATGCTTGTGGCGATGTGTAAAGTAAGTGCACCCAACAGATAAAGTGCCCTCCAAAACCAAATTTTTTAAGGGAAAAAAATAAACAGTTCCACTCCACACGGTCAAAAGCTTTTTCAGCGTCTAAGGCAGGGGTGGGCAATCATGTGCCATGGAGGGCCGAGAGGCTGCAGGTTTTCTTTCCAACCAAAAACCACACCAGCTGATTTCACTGATTAGTCCCTGCCCTCTGCTTGAAGGTGAGGTAATCGGTGAAATCACCTGGTGGAGTTTTTGGTTGGAAAGAAAACCTGCAGCCTCTCGGCCCTCCATGGCACATGATTGCCCACCCCTGGTCTAAGGTGACGACACCCTCTGGAGTAGTTGTTGAGGTTGGAGAGAAAATTATATCAAGAAGTCGTTGCACATTTGTAAATGAGTGACGGTTTTTGATAAATCCAGTTTGGTTATCTGAAATGATAGTTGGTAAAACAGTTTCAAGTCTGCATGCTAAAACTTTGGCAAGTATCTTGATATCGACATTGAGGAGTGAGACTGGGCAGTATGATGAACATCTATTTGGATCTCTTCCCGTTTTAGGTATTAAAGATATGGCAGCTTGTTTTAGAGTAGGTGGTAGCGTGCCTCGCTGCAAAGATTCATTGTACATATCCAACAATAGAGGAGCAAGTTGTTTGGAATTTTTTTTTTTTTTTTTGAACACTTTATTTATGGTAATTTTCCAACTAAATTACATCAGATATGAGACAACGAGACAGTGACCAATACATAGACAGTAATAAGAAACTAAACAAAAAGAGAGAGAGAGAGAAAAAAAAAAGGCAACGGTAACGCAGACATATAAGATACAATAAAATAAAACAGAAATTAAAAGACAGTTTAATTAAGAGAGGAAAAAAAAGAAAAATTAAAGCTGCAAGCAGCGTTGAACGGGCCCTCGCCCCCCCGTGCACGTCGGGGACAGCGCGTGTGTCGAAGTGCAGACAATTCGTCCGTTTGTGCCAGTTTTAAGGGTATTTTTTGGTGCTTTTATTTTGAAAGAGTTTTGGGCTTTTATTTTGAAAGGCCGCGGACGTCCTAGTGTGTGACTGACAGGAGTACTGGCAGCTGTGGCATGATCACACCGAAATGCAGGCAGACAGAGAAATCCTCATTCAATCCAATGGAGAAATCCAGAAAACCCACCCCTGTTTGAGGTGTCACAGCTCGGTCACCGTTTGAGTTACAGACTTGATTCAAAGTTTAAACGAGTCACAAGACTCGGATCTATAAATCTCCCATTTCCATGATTTTGCTATCTTTTACCTTTTTTGAGTTATGGCAGTTTTAGTTTGAGAGTGTTTTCTGCTCCCTCTGAGGTCTTACAATGGGTGTGTACTGCGCATTCCTGAGGCAGCTAGAGTGAGTCACATGTCCAGGCAGAGTGCAGAGCAGAGCACACCAGAGTCAAAAACGTTTGTAAACTCTTCACAGCTCCCACAAACTTGGTCCAATCCACATCAAAACTACATATTTTTGTAGGGATTTTTGTCCTCTTTCCATCTGCATAGTTTTCAAAGCTCTCAGAATTTTACTTTAGACTCCAGGGGCCTAATTAGTGCCAAGTGTCAGCCTCTTCACAACAAACTCCATGGGGAAAAACGAGGTGTTGGTTTTGGCCACTCTGACTTTGAGGGCTTATAAAATGAAAACTAATCGAGTAATGACGGAATCTTTAGCAACTTTTGTTCAGCACTGTGTCCTCTGTCACATATTATACAACACATAGATCCGACCGAGCAATCTGATTGGTCAATCAGATGTTTATAATGTGCTCAAATGAGCAATTGAGCACGGCTAGCCGTGCTCAAATGAAAAAAAAACTCTTCACTGAAAATATTACTCCGCCCGGCAATGTTATTGCCCGAGTCTGTGTGGTTTCCATGGCAACAAGAAACGTTTCACTGAAAACCCGCATCAAAAGCTGCTGTCAACTTTGTTAGTCTACATATTGGACCGTTTTGTTGTCAATTTTGATTTATTTGGCGACCTAAGTTTGGATAAACGGCTGAACGGGGAAGACGAGACAGAAGAGAAAAAGGAGAGATACGCGAGAGTGACGAGTGAAGAGCTGGATCAGCTGGAGAGGTCAGGAAATGAAGCCGGTGCGGCCGGTCAACGTCTTGGGCCGTCAAATGTCTACAAGACGACCTGAAAAACACCGGGCAAACAGCCGATTTCTCACCCGTAAAGAAAGAAGAGCTAAACAAGATCCTCCGTGAATTTTATGGAGCTTTAATTTCTACAATAGAGAATGAAATGCGGAGTCAGCACCACGGACAGTACCTGTCAGATTTTCCACGGAGATGTGCGGCTATAGCTTTTTTCTTGTTATTAATGTGTTAATGTTATAAGTTATTAATTAGCCTATTAATCGTTATTAATTTGTTTAGTCTTTATGAGTTGCCTAGGCCATTGATTGAATTAATTTGTCAATTTGTTTGCATCTGTACACTGAAGTGAACATTTAATAAAGCAACACATCTGTGAAAACTGTCGTCTTTATTTCAGAGGTAAATTGATAACAGCCTGAAAAGGTGATTAGCAAAAGCCCCTGAAAGGTGGGGTTGAAATTATATAACTCTGTTCAGCCTTAATGTGACTGCTTAGGCCTACTGTTACTTTTGCTGCTTAGCCACATTAATCGGAGCTGACGTTAAACTGGAGTGACACACCGCCAGCTGAAATAAAACATCTGCCAGTGACTTTATGAAAAGATTGTTTGTTGTGGTGCTGACACTGGAAAGCAGTAACCTATATTTAAATATAGCCTAACTGTTCATATAAGATGGTTGTAGATAGACTAAAGATCAGCTATGCTGCTGAGTCGCTGTCACGGCACCTGTTAGATTAAAAATGACTGAGAAGTCGGCAGAAGTATAACTATCAGTCCATGAAAAAAATATTTTTTCCCAGCGGATATTCTAGTCCGCAAATTGCGGACTTCCTGTTGGTTTTAGAGGGGGGGTGTCAGCGCGTGATTTGTAGGGCTTGATGAGACCTACATTTCGGCATTGGTTTGGTGTTTCTATCACATTCCTGTGGGCCGCAGCGGCTGCCTTTGTGCACCTAGGTGGCGCTACCGAGCCCATTTTTGCACTTAGGGGGTTCGTTTTTCCATTTTATCGAATTTTTCACCAGACCTGAGGTGCGTGCCGAATTTGGTGAGTTTTTGAACATGTTTAGGGGGTCAAATTAAGGCCTAATGACACGTAATGAGAAGAAGAAGAAGAAGAAGAAAGAATCACTACAATCACAATAGGGCTTCACGCTGTTCCAGCGCTCGGGCCCTAAAAAGTGGGGGGCAAGAGTTACAACGACATGCTCCACTGTACAACCGTCTGTGAGCAGGGTAGGTGGTTAAAGACGGTATCACTGGTCATTCATTTGCTCTAGCACTGGGTTCCATATCCTGAAGAACTTCAGGATATTACCAGAAAGTTCCTATCTCAGTCTCTCCACATGTAGAATGCTGATGAGTTCCCTCAGCCAAGTCTCAAACTTGGGAGCTGAATTTGACTTCCACAGTTTCAGGATACATCTCTTGGCAATCATCATACCATGAATCAAAGCAGTACGTGTGTTACAGTCCAGGTTTTTCAAAGTGTTGGAGTGTCCCAGCAGAGCGGTTTCAGGGTCAGGTGTTACAGTAATATTAAAGGCAGAAGAAAACCATTGAAAAATGAGGGACCAAAAGTTGTGTAATTTCGGGCAGGACCAGAAGTGATGTGCAAGAGTACCTTCTGCTACAATACATTTATTACACAGTGGAGAGAGATTAGGAAGGATTTTATTTAATCTGACTTTAGAGTAATGTGACCTATTAACTATTTTGTACTGGATCAATTGGAGTCTTGCATTAATTGAGCAAGATTTAATATTAGCTAGCACCTCCTCCCATGATTCATCCTCAATCTCAATACCAAGCTCACCCTCCCAGGCTTGTTTTATTTTAATAGTTGATGAATCCAGAGTACTTGAAAAGTAACCAACTAATGCTGAGATCAGGTGTTTTGCATCAGGGGGGCCCAGGAGAGATTTGAACAATGCAATATTTTCAAGTGGTAATTCATATGACTTAGTAGCCTGTTGGACATAGTGTCTCATTTGTAAATATCTGAAAAAATGAGATTTTGGAAGAGAAAATTTAGACTGTAGTTGGTTAAAGGAACCAAAGTGTCCATCAAAATAAAGATCTTTTAGACTAATAATGCCCATCCTGCTCCACTCTCTGAAGGCTATGTCTGTAAGAGATGGTAAAAAGGCATGGTTCTGCCAGATTGGAGTGTTTACAGAGGTTTCTGGAAGCCCACAACCTTTCTAATTTGATTCCAAATCCTTTGAGTATTTGACAGAACAAAATGATCCTTCCTATAGACTGCAGAGGGCCTTGGGGAAGAGAAGAGGAGAGCAGGGAGGGAAGTCTTGCTAGTTAGGCTTTTTTCAATGGCTGACCAAGGAGCTAGGATGAGCCCGTCCACACTCTCAAAGCCATACTGCCAGTACACCATAACTCTGACATTGGCAGCCCAGTAGTAATGCAAAAAACATGGCAGACCTAGACCCCCACATTCCCTTGATTTTTGAAGGTGGCTTTTAGAAATCCTATGTGTCTTGTAACCCCAGACAGAGGGCAAGATAATGGAGTCAAGAAGATTAAAAAAAGACTTGGGAATAAAAACAGGGATGTTCTGAAATAAATACAAAAATCTTGGCAGCGAGACCATTTTGATAGCGTTTATCTGTCCAATTAAGGACAAAGGCAGTGTTCTCCATTTTTCTATGTTTTCTTTGAGTTTGTTCAATTTTTCCATGAAATTTAGTTTGAAAAGGGCGCTCGATTTTTTTTGATATTTTAATGCCCAGGTATTTCACATAGTCGGAGGCTTCTGAATTGTGTCGACGACAGGAATAGTGGGTCCAGGTCATTAGCTAACGGTATGAGCTCGCTTTTCTGCCAGTTGATGGTATAACCGGAAACCTCTCCAAATGAATTGATAAGCTGGAGTAAATGTGGTATTGACTGTTCAGGGTCAGATACAAAAAGGGCCACATCGTCCGCGTATAAAGAAATCTTATGAGCAACTCCACCTAGTGTTATAGGTTTAATATGGGCATGCTCCCTCACACTTATTGCCAGAGGTTCAATAGCCAATGCAAAGAGGAGCGGCAAGAGGGGGCACCCCTGCCGTGTCCCCCTCTGTAAAGGGAAGGAGGGTGACCTGTCCAGGTTAGTGAGAAAGGCTGCTGTAGGTTGAACATATAACATGCGTACCCAGGAAATAAAGGATGGGCCGAGACCAAACTTTTCCAAAACCCTCATCAGACACGGCCACTCCACCTGATCAAAAGCCTTCTCCACATCTAGACACAGGATAGCTTGCTTAGAAAGTTTGTCGAAAGGATTATACATAACATCCATAACCTGTCTAACATTAAAGAAGGAGAATCGATTTGGGATAAAACCCGTCTGATCATTGTGAATGATGGATTCTATACATTTATTCAACCTATTTGCAAGTATTTTGGTGAGTATTTTAAAATCTATGTTAAGCATGGAGATTGGGCTTTTCCCATTTTGCATTGATCTGACAGAATCTAATATTTCTTCCGTAGATAGTTTTGCGTTAAGAGCCTCGCGTGAGGTGTCATCTAGTCTTGGTATGTTTAGGTGTTTTAACCAGTTATCCACATCACCTTTAGCTTTAGATTTATATAGCTCCTCATAATATTCTTTAAAGCGAGAGTTTATCAGCTTAGGGTCTGTTAAAGTTACTCCAGAGCAAGATTTTATTTTGTGGATAGCCCTACTGGCCTGTTGTCCTCTAAGCTGGCGAGCTAGAAGTGTGTGAGGTTTGTCCCCGATCGTGTTATATTCATATTTAAGCTTGACAATGTCATTCAGAGTTTGAGAGTTACCTGTGTTTCTATATGATGATTCTAATTGTGAGATCTTTGGGAGTCAATTTCATCCAGCCTTGTCTTATTTGACTTATTCGAGGCTGCCTCATATGCAATAATATGTCCTCTCATAACGGCTTTGAATGATTCCCAGAAGATGGAGTCCGAAACATCTGAGGTGTCATTATTCTCAAAGTATTCTGTGATTTTTAATGACGTGTTTACAAAATTTTCATCAGTTAACAAAGATGGGCGGAGATGCCTAGGTTTGTTAAAATTGAGAGGTACAGAGGCCGGGGCATGATCCGAAATCAGAATGTTGTGGTATTTAGTGTTTGTAACTTTTGGTATAAGTTTTGCATCCAGTAAAAAAAAAAATCAATACGGGAGTATGATTTGTGTTTGTTGGGAAAAAAAAGAATATTCTCTCTCTGTCGGGTGTTGGAGCCACCATATATCGACCAAGTTAGTGGAAATGATAATATTATTCAGGACCATGGAAGCATTAGAGGGGTTACACATTTTGCTAGGTGACCTATCAAGATGGAGATCAAGTATTACATTGTGGTCCCCAGCAACTATTAAATTTGTGTTTGAGAGGTCAGGTAACTTCTCAAAGTTTTTTCTGAAAAAAGCTGCATCATCAATATTAGGCTCATAAATGTTCAGCAGTGTTACATGAATAGACTAGAGATGTCCTGTTACAATGATGTATCGACCGTTCGGATCACATAGTGTTGATATGTGTTTAAAAGGTATGTTTTTACAAATGATAATTGCAACGCCTCGAGCTTTACTTGAGAACGTGGATTGAAATATTTGGTCTGCCCAGCTGCAACATAAATGCTTCTGTTCAGATGGTCTAATATGAGTCTCTTGCAGGAACGACACATCAGCAACAAGAGAGTTGAGATGTGCAAAAACCTTAGAACACTTAATTGAATGACCCAAGCCACGAACATTCCAGCTGACCAAATTGATACCCTCATCTTTACCTCTAGGAGTCATGGAAAAGTGAAAATTATATTATATGTACAGTAACATGGAAAATTGCCCCAACTAAAAAAAACCTCAGGGATACTCAGAAAAACACATAAAGTGAACTTACATTTACCCACCCCAAACTCCCACTTTCCCAAACAAAGCGGGAGAAAATGCACATGCTGTCTACAGGGGTCCTATACTAGTCAACAACTAACCAGTAAAACCGCTAGTTAACGTTAGCTAACATAAAAGCGGCATCCCCTCCGATATCAGATAGTAAACAACAAAACATTTCTGTAACAAAAATTTAAGGCACATATGTAAATGTCAAAACATGTATATGCAAATTGTTTGCACTAAATGACCAAAACCAAACACATCTGGCACTTAGTGTTACTCAGTATTAAGGAGCCAGGCACTTTGCAGAATGGTCTGGTGAGAGTAGGGAACACTGGAAAGGAACAACTATGTTTTAACAACAGTCCAGTATTGTAACATTACCCTACAGCTGTAGGTCTGTGCCACAGCATGATACAGCAGCCGGCGTGAATCAGACAGTCTGGAGCAAAGACATCACCCCTCCTCAGCAGCACGGTAATCGAGCAGGAAGCGATCGGCGTCTTCTGGGGTGTTGAAGATCATGTCGATGTCGGTGCCTTTGGTGACTTGAATGGGTGACGCCGCTTCATGGTCTCCGCCGGATAATTGGGGTATATGTGGATCCATGCCCCGTCATAGGTCAGCGGGGAGTTCTCCCGTGCCAGCCGCAGTATTTTCTCCTTCACTCGAAAGCTGTGAATCCTGGCTATTATGATGCGGGGTCGTGCTGCGGTGTCGGGCGGTTGTCCGAGTCTGTGTGCTCTGTCAACCTCCATCGGGGTGGGGAAGTTTACAGGACCCAGCAGGTCGCGCAGGAACTTCGCAAAAAAGTCCACTGGGTTTTTACCCTCAGCTCTTTCTGGCAGTCCCGCCACTTTTATATTCTGGCGTATGGAGCGCGCTTGGAGGTCGATGACTTTTTCCTGGAGCGATTTGTGCTTGGCTTCCAGCTGCAGTGATTGTTGTTTTAGCTCGGTCAGCCAGGTGTCAAGGTCACTGCTAGCCGCCTCCACAGCAGAAATCCGAGTGTCATGTTTGGCCAGGGCAGACTGGGTAGCTTGCAGGGACGCCTCCAACTTGTTAAATCAGTCCTCCATCCTTTTACTCATCTCGTTTATAGCCTTGAGGATGGCAGATGTCTCGGTGTTTGCCGTTACCTTTAGCGGAGATGGCTGTGGAGCCTCGTTAGCACCAACACCCACGATGTTAGGTTTAGCATAAGCCTCTCGCGCTAGGTTTGAAGTGGCTGCTTTCTTGACATTAGGCAGCTGTTCTTGTTTCTTCCTGGTTTCCAGATGCAGTGCACAGATGGAAGGCGAACGTAATGCTTGATCTTCTAGCGGGTATAAGCTGTTTAGAAATGTTATATTGCTTGAATCTAGAAATGGCGAACGGGAGCCCTGAAAAGTGCATCTACACCATAATGTGCACTCTAGCGCCCCCGTTTGGAAAATTTTTTGAAAAATTCTACAGTGAAGCCGTCGGGCCCTGGGGACTTTCCACTGTGCATCAGTGTAATGGCTTTAGTTATTTCAGCTATATTAATCGGAGCATCCAGCCCGTCTTTATCTTCAGTTGATAGGTTTGGGATATTTTGCTTTGAAAAGAAATTTAACATTTCATTATTATCATTTGGTGACGCTGATTTATAGAGTTGAGAGTAAAAGAACTTGAACGTGTCGTTGATCCCAGGCGGGTCAGTTGTTATTTGACCAGAGGCATCCTCTATCTGAGTAATCAGTTGCGAGGCTAGCCTACCCTTCAGCTGGTGTGCAAGGAGGCGCCCTGCCTTCTCTCCGTGTTCGTATAAGACGCCTCTTGATTTGAGTAATAGTTTCTCTGCCTCTGTTGTTGATAGTAGGTTAAATTCTGTCTGTTTTTCAACTTTTTCTTTGTTCAATTCTGCAGTTGGAGTCAATGCGTAACGTTTATCTAGATCAGCTGTTGATTTCAGTAACTCTTGTTTTTGTTCTTTTCTTGATTTGTTTATATGTGCAGAATATGAAATTATCTTGCCTCTAATGACCGCCTTCAGAGTCTCTGTAAGGTTTGCGAGGTAAACTTATCCCTACTCAGCCAGGAATGGCAGCGGTTACTGAGAGGCACAGCCAGCAGGAATAAACACAGCACCCAATTTGCGGCAGAGTTCTGTCTTTTACTTAATTCCAGCAGGTAAACGGGTACATACACAAGGGTAGGGAGAGGCATGGGTTCCCCTCTAACATCTAGCCCAAAAAACAATGACAATCCCCCACTATATACACTATATTACCAAAAGTATTCGCTCACCTGCCTTTACTCATACTATGAACTGAAGTGCCATCCCATTCCTAACCCATAGAGTTCAATATGATGTCGGTCCACCTTTTGCAGCTATTACAGCTTCAACTCTTCTGGGAAGACTGTCCACAAGGTTGAGGAGAGTGTTTATAGGAATTTTTGACCATTCTTCCTAAAGCGCATTGGTGAGGTCACACACTGATGGCTCTCAGTCTCCGCTCTAATTCATCCCAAAGGTGTTCTATCGGGTTCAGGTCAGGACTCTGTGCAGGCCAGTCAAGTTCATCCACACCAGACTCTGTCATCCATGTCTTTATGGACCTTGCTTTGTGCACTGGTGCACAGTCATGTTGGAAGAGGAAGGGGCCCGCTCCAAACTGTTCCCACAAGGTTGGGAGCATGGAATTGTCCAAAATGTTTTGGTATCCTGAAGCATTCAAAGTTCCTTTCACTGGAACTAAGGGGCCAAGCCCAGCTCCTGAAAAACAACCCCACACCATAATTCCTCCTCCACCAAATTTCACAGTCGGCACAATGCAGTCTGAAATGTACCGTTCTCCTGGCAACCTCCAAACCCAGACTCGTCCATCAGATTGCCAGATGGAAAAGCGTGATTCATCACTCCAGAGAACGCGTCTCCACTGCTCTAGAGGCCAGTGGCGGCGTGCTTTACACCATTGTATCCGACGCTTTGCATTGCACTTGGTGATGTGTGGCTTGGCTGCAGCTGCTTGGCCATGGAAACCCATTCCATGAAGCTCTCTGCGTACTGTACTTGGGCTAATCTGAAGGTCACATGAAGTTTGTAGCTCTGTAGCAATTGACTGTGCAGAAAGTCGGCGACCTCTTTGCACTATTCGCTTCAGCATCCGCTGACCCCTCTCCGTCACTTTACGTGGCCTACCACTTCGTGGCTGAGTTGCTGTTGTTCCCAAACGCTTCCATTTTGTTATAATAGAGCTGACAGTTGACTGTGGAATATTTAGGAGCGAGGAAATTTCACGACTGGATTTGTTGCACAGGTGGCATCCTATGACAGTTCCACGCTGGAATTCACTGAGCTCCTGAGAGCGGCCCATTCTTTCACAAATGTCTTGTTTCACAGTCTGTATGCCTGAGTGCTTGATTTTATACACCTGTGGCCAGGCCAAGTGATTAGGACACCTGATTCTGATCATTTGAATGGGTGAGCGAATACTTTTGGTAATATAGTGTATATTTCCCATCCCCTACCACCGGCAACATACAAAGGGGTGGTGTCCACCATTACTATATACAATATTTACAATGGGTACAGGTCCTTTTACACACTTCACCCACAAGACAATATAAACAATTAAATGTTGCACTGGGCAGTTAACCAAATCGTTAGAACTAAACAATAAACCAACATAACCTAAGTCCTTCCCAATATCCCCTCTCTCTTCAGTCAACTTGGTTTGATCCAATGAGGCTGATTGTGCACACCAGACCCTCATCAGGAACACTCTCATGGGCGTGCCTCCATGAGGATGTTGATCTCTGGAATCACCTCAGAGAGAGAGAGAGAGAGATCAGAACCAGATCCAACAGCATAAATAAAGTAAACATCTGAAAGTAAACCAACTAGTGTAGCAATCCACTAAATAGGATCCATCTTTAGCAGATCGACACAATCAACAAAAACTACACAAACAATACATCTTAATCAGGTGTATTTAAATAGATGTGCTTAGGGTGTGCATAAGGTAACCGTGCACCTGTTTAGTGAGGGGATTCCTGCAGCTCCCTCACAGTCTCACAAAGTAAGCTGGGGCTAATGTCATCAATTTGGTTGGTTTCTAAAAACAGATGTATAGATTGAGTGATATGGATGCAAAAGTGAGAGTCTGATATAAGTGTAGGGTCAAATTTCCAAGGACGGAATCCTCTAGGTTGAGATTGAAAGTTGAGGTCTAAAGCTAAGGGAGAATAGTCCGAGTGTACCCTTGCCAAATATTCAGTGGAGGTCACAGATGAAAAAAGCATTCTGTCCATAACAAAATAATCTGTGTGAGAATGAGATTTATGAACATGGGAAAAAAAAGGAGAACTGTTTATCCGTTGGTTGCAAAGATCGCCATGGATCAATATAGTTGTAGTGTTTCATGAAATGTGATAAAGTCTGTGCCATTTTAGAAAGATTTTTAGTTTTGGGGTTTGATTTATCCAAGAGGGGGTCTATCACAGTGTTCTTATCTCCCCCAAATATCAAGTAATGAGAATGTAAGTTTGGTATTGATGAAAGAAGCTTCTTCATAAATTCTTCATCATCTTGGTTAGGGGCATACACATTTGCCAGCACCACTGGTTGCTGACATAGAATACCAGCCACGATTACATAGCGCCCGTTATTGTCATAAATAGTTTCAACCGGATTAAAAGGCACATTTTTCTTAATTAATATTGCTGCCCCTCTTGTTTTAGTATTAAGTCTAGAATGAAAGATTGAGCTTAACCAAGGTTGACTCAGTCTCTGGTGATCAATGGTACGTAAATGAGTCTCTTGCAGAAAAACAATATCTGTTTTAAGATCTTTAAGGTGAGAAAATACCCTTGCTCTTTTTACAGGCCCATTGAGCCCCCCCACATTCCAAGAGATTAGTCGGACTGTGCGTCCTGTACCCCTATTCACATTGTCATTAGTCATATGAGAGACAGTGTTCTAAATCTGAGAGTGATTGTTACTTGTAGAATGAACCCATATACATCCCAAGCAGAGAAAAAAAAAACAAAAAACAAAACGGAGCCCCTTGCCCCCATCCTCCCCCACCCACCTACCCTTCCACCTATGCTCACTCCCCCAAACGGAGTAAGCTGCAGGTATAACACACTTCTTGAATTCTGGAAGAACATACCCAGGCACTCTACTATCTACTAGTGGTAGAGAGTCTAAGAGCGTTTAAATGAACAAACGTAACACTGCAATTAACTCTACATCAGGTTCAGCACCCTGCATAGATTGCGGAATAATTTCTATGATGAGAGAGAAAGAAACAAAAACAAAAACAAAACTACTACGAACTGTAGTAATGAATTTCTGACACAAACCATAGCTGACCATTTGGCAGTTATTATAATGGAGAATTTTAGATAATTTTACTTCACCACGTTGCGTTCGTGAAATCCCCTTATACCGTTTAAACGTTCACGGCATACCTAGTTCAGTGCTCACATTTGAACCGACACACACTCATCCAAAAACTAACAAAACGCACAAGAGTTACGCACAGGTTACAGATTCACAATCGTAAAGGTTATTTTAACTGGTTTATCTTCTTTACTGCTAGGCTTATTAAAGGTATTTCCCCATTAATCAGCACTCAGGCCTTTCTGCTACCTCTTTGTACTCATATGGGATCTCAGAAGTGGGCTTTCATGGTCCAACACAGTCAAAGCAAGAAATCCGCATGTCCTTTCAAGGAAATGTCTTTATCCTCCAATAATAAGGTCCCGACGTGTGCAACGGTGGACAGGTGAGGTGTAATAAAATAAAACAAAAAAATAATAAAATAAAACAAAATAAAATAAACAACAATAATAATGATAATAATAATAATAATAAAAGAAGCATTCAGTTCACAGGTCCAGGAGGAGATGTCACGTCGCATTGTACAGTTCTGTCCAATTTTCCGAGCTTGTCATCTTTCTGATAATGTCGAGCCTTCTGCCTTGTAAGGTTGCTGAACATTTCCGTTCAGTGACATGGCATTTAGTCGTCGCCGGTCAGGTGTTTATTGATGAAATGCTCTGCATCCTCCGCTGTGTTGAATTTATGCTCCACTTGTTGATGGGTGACACAGAGCACAGTGGGATAGCGGAGAGAAAACTTGATAGCCTTTTGGTGTAGTTTAGCCTTGACAGAGTTTAACGTGGCTCGCTTTTTAGCGACTGCATTGCTCAGGTCTGGAAAGATAAAAATCTTGTTTCCTTGATGCATGAGCTGGCCTTTCTTCCTTGCAATTGCGAGGACTTGTTCCTTCTCCTGAAACCACAGAAAATGCACGATGATGGGTCTGTGTCTCTCTCCCTCCGCGGGCTTAGCTCTCAAGGTTCTGTGCGCTCTGTCCAGCTCGGGTGGGTTGGTAAATGAGCCATCCTGCAACACGTCAACAAAAAACTTTGACATAAAGGCAACCGCTGTTCACCCCTCAGCTCGCCCTGGCAGACCAGTGATCCGTAAATTATTTCGGCGAGATCTGTTTTCGAGATCCTCCGTCTTCGCCGATAACTCCTTGTTGTCAGCCTGGAGTTTTGCATTGCATCAATGACAAGTTTAGTTGCCTTGCTCAAGTAATAAATTATTTTGCTTCATTCAAAAACGTACTGCATTAGTTGTTTCCATGGTTGTCTGCATTACCGAAAGACTTATATCAAATCAACCATTTGCCAGTTTTACCCCAAAGAATCTTCAACAAAATTTTGTGGCAGCCTTAAAGCGTCTTGAGTGGGATGAAATCTTTTTGTGTGATGGCATTGATTCTGGCTGCTCTGTCTTTCTGTAGTGATGGAAGCTTTCACTAGAAGAGGGAGCCATAGAAAAGGGCAGAGGGTAACCCTACCATAGATTGATGACCACTGTAGGAACTTAATGAAAAAAAGAGACCAACTTCTCAAAAAGTCACTAAATTTGGGGTTGACCACGGACAGGCAACCATTCTCCCATGCTAGAAACTTAGTAACCCAAATCCTAAGAAAGGCCAAAGCACAATTTTACATAAACATAATAGAGAGCCACAAAGGGAATGGAAAAAACGTCTGGGACTGTATCATAAACTTACAGGCAGACCAAATAACAAAACCAACAATACCCTTGAACTGAAAATGGATGATGCTCTAGTGAAAGATCCCCTCACTCTTGCCAAAACACTAAATGCATACTTCATAAGTTCTGTCACTCAAATTGTGCAACTGTTTAAACGTTCTATGTGCACACCGTGTCTTATCAGAAATGACCTCCCTATTTTTAGGTTGGAGGAAATCAACCTCAAAAGCCAAAGATGCTTATGGGCTGGATAGTAATCGCATGTCGACCACCTGGTAAAACCACTCACACATCTGGTTAACCTGTCAATCAGTCAATGTATCATCCCATCACAGTGGAAGGTTGCTATGGTTACACCTATCTTTAAATCGGGTGCCAAAACTGATACGACAAATTACAGGCCCATAAGCATTCTCCCTATTATATCTAAGGTGGCTGAGAAGTGGATGGTCAGTTTAATCACCAAACACCTGGATAAAGGTCACACCCCTCTGCATCATAAGCAGTTTGGTTTTTGAGCCCTGCACTCCACGGAAACAGCCACCTGCATGCTTACTGAAAAGGTGAGGCACTTATTGGACAGCAGTCCCTATGCCATGGCAGTGTTTCTTGACCTGAAAAGGGCCTTTGACACGGTGGATCACCAGGTCCTCCTGTCTAAATTATCCCGCTTTAATTTCTCTGCAGAAGCTATTCAGTGGTTCAGATCTTACCTATCAAACAGAAAACAATGTGTTTGTATTAATAATGTTAAATTCCCCTATCTCAGTTGTTCTGTTGGAGTTCCACAGGGTTCCATACTTGGGCCATTATTGTTCTCTCTGTATATAAACAACCTACCAGATGTGTGTGACAATGTCCATTTCCAGATGTATGCAGATGATGCCGTTGTCCTCACTCACGGTAAAAGCTATAGTGAGGCGTCTAAGACATTAACATCTGTCATGTCCAATGTTCAAGAATGGCTCACTACTTCATGTCTGTATTTAAATACGCAAAAAACAGTTTGTATGGCTTTTTCTAAAAGACCTGTTGTTTTGCAAAATTCAAAACCCATTGAATTGCTCTATAAAAAAAACCCTTAAAGCTTTTGACAAAAAAATCATTCTCTTATCATCACTGTGACATCCTTACATGCCATCATCTACTGAGTTTTGACAGTCTTATCACCTTTAAACTTGCATGTTGTGTGTATAAGATTTTGAATGGACTTGCACCTCCACCCCTGAGTCGGTTTCTTGAACGTAAATCCACCAGCGGTACCAATACTAGAGTAACTACAAGAGGAGACTGTGCAATTCCATTTAGGCATACCTCCTTCTCACAGTCTGCTCTATCAGTCAGAGGCAGCAAAATCTGGAACGGCCTGCCAACCTCCATAAGAGACTGCTCTGCTTTTCTTATTTTTAAAAGGCATTTAAAAGACTGGCTCAAGTCCAAACAGACCTGTAATCATTGATAACTGAATGTACATGGCTCTCCATGTCGCTGCACATGTTCCCTCACGGACATGTGCAGTGACATGGATAAACTATAAGGAGCACTGCAGCACTTTACAAATGTACTACCTCTTCTTAATTCATTTTAGCACTGCAGCACTTCAAAAATGTATTACCTCTTCTCAATTCATTTTAGCACTGCAGCACCTTACATATGTATTACCTCTTCTCAATTCATTTTAGCACAACTCTCAAGAAGAAATTGTGTTCTGGTCTTTGCATTGTTGCACCTCCATCCCATATACTCACCTCTGACAGCTAACCCTTAACGTCAGCAACTTTTATGAGCACTGCAGCACTTTCCATGAGCACTGTAGCACTTTATTACACTGTATGTCCTTGTTTTCGTTGTGTTTCTCAATCCATCTTAGCACAACTCCAACAAGAAACCCTGCTCTGGTCTTTGCATTGCTGCACCTCCATCTCACTTATCCATCCCTGACAGTTCATCTTGGCCAATTTTATTTAATTGCATAATTGATTGTCTCTCTTTTAGTGTCATTGTCTGCCGGTCTCTGTTTCCCACATGGATATGTTGTATTCTTGCTCTAAATTTTATGTCTCCTGTGTCAGTTTTCTAAATTTTATGTCTCCTGTGTCAGTGTTTTTATGTGTTATGACCCTTGTGTCCCTTTTTGTATATTTTAATGGTTCTTTAACATCATACTGGAGGACTGCGGTTGTAAACTAGCCTCTGGCTAACACTGGCACATTTACAGCAATGTTAATTAATGTGCACTGTCCTCTCTAAATAAATAAATAAATAAATTATGAACCATTAGAGCCATGCAGCACCTCCTCCTCCCTTTGTAAATATATGGATTAGATGGTTTTAAGTTACAGAGTTAGGATTAATCAAGGGATAAGACTTGGCATATGGTTGCATATACTCACTCTCTTTACTCTATGAACTGATGTGAAAATAGTGTTTGTATGTGTGTGTGTGTGTGTGTGTGTGTGTGTATGTACACATCAATAGATGTACAGGTCCTACTGATGACTGATATCCTGGTGTTCCTGCAGGAGAAAGACCAGAGATACATCTTCCCCTGCCTGGTAGGACTCACACACAAACAGCCACTAATATATATCTATATCTATATCTATATCTATATATCTATATCTATATCCATATATATCTATGTCTATCTATCTGTCTATCTATCTATCTATCTATCTAGATAGATAGATAGATATCTCTAGATATCTTCCATCAGCCTTCAGTCTCTGTGGTTCTCGGTGATTCCGAATAATTTCAAATTATGGCACATTTCCTCAGAGTCTTGGCATTCTCTCGATGAGCTTCATGAGGTAGTCACCTGAAATGGTTTTCCAACAGTCTTGAAGGAGTTCCCAGAGATGCTGAGCACTTGTTGGCCCTTTTGCCTTCACTCTGTGGTCCATCTCATCCCAAACCATCTTGATTGGGTTTAGGTCAGGTGACTGTGGAGGCCAGGTCATCTGGCGCAGCACTCCATCACTCTCCTTCTTGGTCAAATAGCCCTTACACAGCCTGGAGGTGTGTTTGGGGTCATTGTCCTGTTGAAAAATAAATGATGGTCCAACTAAATGCAAACCGGATGTCACTGCAGGATGCTGTGGTAGCCATGCTGGTTCAGTGTGCCTTCAATTTTGATTAAATCTCCAACAGTGTCACCAGCAAAGCACCCCCACACCATCACAGCTCCTCCTCCATGCTTCACGGTGGGAACCATGCATGTAGAGACCATCCATTCACCTATTCTGCGTCGCACAAAGACGCGACGGGTGTAACCAAAGATCTCAAATTTGGACTCATCAGACGAAAGCACAGATTTCCACTTTGTTTGGACCAAGAAACACAAGGAATGGACATTCCTTGTGTTACTTGGCCCAAACAAATCTCTTCTGCTTGTTGCTTTTCCTTAGTAGTGGTTTCTTAGCAGCTATATGACCATAAAGGCCTGATTTGCGCTCCTCCTCTGCACAGTTGATGTAGAGATGTGTCTGTTTGGCATTTATCTGGGCTCTAATCTGAGGTTCTGTTAACTTGCGATTTCTGAGGCTGGTGACTCTAACAGTTCTAACAGTTGTCAAATAGGGCTGTCAGCTGTGTACCTACCTGAGTTCTGCACAACACAACTGATGGTACCAACCCCATTAAGAAGGCAAGAAATTCCACAAATGAACCCTGAAAAAGCACACCTGTGAAGTGAAAACCATTTCAGGTGACTACATCATGAAGCTCATTGAGAGAAGGCCAAGGGTTTGCAGCACTGCCAACAAAGCAAAGGGTGGCTACTTTGAGGAATCTAAAATATAAAACATATTTAGAGTTATTTAACAATTTTTTCTTTGCTACATGATTCCATTTATCTTGGTTCATATATTTGATGTCTTCGGTATGTATCTACAATGTAGAAAGTAGTAAAAATAAAGAAAAAACATTGAATGAGAATTTGTGTCCAGGTGCGTCCAGGAGACACAAGCGTTCTTGTGTCAGGTCCGGCAGACCTGACCGGGTGGGTGCGGTACTGGCCAATGCTGCGGCCCACCCACCTGATGCCGGCCGGTGCCGCGGCCTGCTCGCCTGATGCCAGCCAGTGGCTTTTTTATTCAAACAAGATTTTGTTTATATAAAAAGTATTTTTCCAAAAAAGGGTCTTGAAAAAGAGGGGTTGTCTTATAATCAGGGTCGTCTTTTTTGCGGGTCAATACGGTAGTCTAGAAAACTGGCGATTTTTTTTTTTTTTTTTTTTTTCTCATGTGTCCCCAAGTAGATTGCGCCCTGGGCAGTTGCCCACATTGCCCATAGGAAAAACCATCCCTGCCTCGAGGCCTGGGAGTCTGAGGGTTCTGTGCCGTATCTTCCGAGGACTACGCTTTTCTGAACAGATATCTCAGATGCTGTTCCTGGAATCTGCTGGAGCCACTCTCCTAATTTGGGGTCACAGCCCCGAGAGCTCTGATTATCACTGGCACCACTGTTGCCGTCATTCCCCACATCTTTTCTAGCTCTTCTCTCAGCCTCTGGTATTTTTTTAGGTTCTTGTGTTCCTTCTTCCTGATGTTGCTGTCGTTCAGGATCGCTACATCTGTCACTACTGCCTTCTTCTACTGTTTGTCAAACACCACAATGTCTGGTTGATTAGCCACCACCAGCTTATTTGTCTGGATCTAGAAGTCCCACAGGATCTTGGCTCTGTCGTTCTCAACCACCTTTGGAGCAGTCTTCCATTTTGATCCTGGGACTTCCAGCCCCAATTTGGCGCAGATGTTCCTGTATATTATGCCAGCCACTTGGTTAAGGCACTCCATGTATGCTGTACCTGCCAGCATCTTGCACTCTGCTGTGATGTTCTGTACTGTCTCAGGGGCATCTTTGCACAGCCTGCACCTGGGGTCCTGTCTGGTATGGTAGACCACGGCCTCTATGGATTTTGTGCTTAGGTCCTGTTCTTGTGCTGCCATTATTAATGCCTCTGTGCTGTCTTTCAGTCTAGCCTTTTCCAGTCACTGGTATGTTTTCTCAATATCAGCCACTTCTACTATTTGTCGGTGGTACATACCATGTGGAGGCACGTCCCTCCATGATAGTGCCTCTTCTTCTTCCTCCTCCTCCTCACTGTCTCACTCTGTGGAGGTATTTGGTTGTGGCTTCCTTGCGGCCTCCTCATGGTTTCCATTTGCCTGTGGGATTCCAGGATATTTGTAGCTTTCCTGCACGTCTGCTATGTTGCCTTTGGGTAGTTCAACCCCTTCAGATGCGACCATTTGTCCCCTCTTGGATACCATCCTACCGTACTTATCCAGCCCAAATTACATTCTGATGTCATTGCTGTAGAGCCTGGTGATGTGAATCAGTGAGTTGATGTCTCGCTCATTCCCGGCATACAGGTTGATGTCATCCATGTAGAGGAGGTGGCTGATGATTGCTCCACTCTGGAACCAGTATCCAAAGCTGGCTGAGGGGGGTTTAGGCCTATACAGAACAGCAAGGAGGACAGGGCATCTCCTTGGTGCATGCCGCAAATGATGCTAACTTGTGCAGTTGGCTTGGAGTTAGATTCTAGAGTTGTCCTCCACATTCTCATCGAGTTCTTGATTGTGGCTGACTTCCTTGTGACTTCCTAATCCATGTATCATTCGTTCTTTCTATTTTCAATTGCCAATCAAAAATTAAAAAATGAAAAAGTGACTGGTTATTTTGTTATTTGTTTTTTTAATCTAACACCAAAATCCAAAATATGCCTGTTTTTTCATAGTTCAATTTTAGGCTCGGATCAAAAATTTGAAATGGAAAAACGGGAATCAGGACTGAATTTGATTTTATTATTTAATTGGTCCGGTTTATGTGACCCAGAAGCTCACAGCAGATCACAGCAGCCAGGTGCATTCAGTCCCGCCACCCTGATCACCCCACCATGGATAGTTATTACGTGTTGTTTCGAGGACCAAAGCGTGTGACTCTAAAAGAAGAGGACATGACAAGAGGAAATAGAAAGAACGAATGATACACGGATTCTTCCTCTGTGCAGCCACTCTGGGTGGATTTCATCCATTAGCAGCTGGTTCATTTGTGCTGCTAGGCGTCCATGGTGTGCTGTCAGCTTCTTTAGCCAGTAGGCGTGGATCATGTTAGGGCCTGGTGCTCTCCAGCTCTTTATTTTTGACACTCTTTCATGGATGTCTGCCATTATGATGGTTACTGGTTCTTGTCCTGGAAGATTGCCCAGATCTGCTCTCAGATCTGCCAGCTACTTTGCATTGTTGTTATGAGATGCCTCCTTCTCCCATATGCTTTTCCAGTATTGTTCAGTCTCAGCCCTGGGTGGGTCTGTTCTCACCTTACTACTCTGCTACTGAGAGCAGACTTTGGATGGTTCAGTGGAGAACATCCTGTTTAGACTCCTGACCTCTACATCTCTTGATATATGTATGTATATATGTATGTATGTGTGTATGCCTGTATGTATGTGTGTGTGTATGTGTGTGTGTGTGTGTGTGTGTGTGTGTGTGTGTGTAGACAGGGCTGAAATCTTGAGTGTCATATGAAACATTTGTTTCAGAAACTACTGTAAAAGATGACATGCTGTCTCTGTCTTCCTCACTCCTATTGTCTCTTCCTCTCTCTTCCTCTCTCTCCTTGTTGTCCTTCTTCCCTCTTGTCTAACATTAGGACAAACCCTCAGTGCTCTCCCTTCAGAATCTGATAGTGAGGGATATAGCTAATCAGGAGCGTGGCATGTTTCTCATCAGTGACTCCTCCCCTCCCGAGATGTATGAGGTCCATGCGGCCTCAAAGGAGGATAAGAACATGTGGATACGCCACATTCAGCGCACTGTCAGCAAGTGGGTGCACAGAAACATGCATACACACCTGTAGTAAAAATGGCATGATGTGACACATTTCAACAAAACACACATAGACACCTTTGTGTAATTGTTTACACAAGTCCCACATGTCAGAATCAGAATCAGAATACTTTATTGATCCCCAGGGGGAAATTACTTTTTGTTACAATAACAACTCCCACTCCAAGTGTACAAGTTAAAAGAGCAAATAGTCAAGAAATAAAGAAAGGAATATAAATATAAATATATATAAAATAAAATAAAAAATATGTACAAGTGCAAACATGGACAGGAGTTATTGCACTATAGGTTATTGCACATAAGTATGGTATTAAATATGGATTATTGCACAGAGGGAATTTGCACAAGATATGGATTATTGCACAGAGGGAATTTGCACAATTTGCACATGTCCCAGAAGTATGACATTTTTATCAACAAATAAAGAAGATGATAATGCTACAAAAGCTAGATGAAAGAACACAGCTCATGACCTCAGTTTGGAAGGGAACGGATATGGATAAACATTGCTTTTAATATTACAGTATAAAAACAATAGCTTTACAAAATACAAGAAGCTATAATTAATGTAACTAAGACTATGTGTACAGTTCACTAACAAATAATTTAATCAAGAATTTAAAGAAAAAGTGAAAAATTATTATTCAGTGGATTAAAACGATTGTCTACATATGTAAACACAGTTTTATGAATGAGAATGAACCTGTAACCATGTGACTGCCACCCTCAGATCAATGCATTATACCAAAGTAACCCTCATCTGTGAGTATGACATCAACCGCCGTACAGTATATAAACGTAGGTCACACACACGCTCTCCCACTTTCTACTGACTCGAAGGGAAAATGCAAGTTCAACCTTCACCACCGAGTGACAGAGAAGGGTTACAGGTTCAGTTTCATTAATAAAACCATGTTTACATATGTATCCATTCATTTTATTTCATTTCAGCAACCTGTAACAATGTGACAACAGTATACTAAATGAGTTGCAAGGAGAGTGAACTATCAACCAAGATAGACCATGAAATCATACATGGGAGGTGTCATTCACATGCTAGTAAAAGACAGAACACAATGAGTCAAGTTCAAGCACTGTATTGCCAAGAAGAGAACAGCACATTAACAAAAAGTGACCCTCCAAAAACAGGGTAACAACAAATAATGATGGCATTTTATAGTTAAGCATCCACAGCAACTGCAAGAACTGCTGCGAGAACAGTTGATGAGGCCAGGTTCAACTGATAAAACCTAGCAAAGGTTGATGAGGATTTGCATCCAGCTGTGCTGCACACAGCATCCAAAGATGCATCCCAAAAGAGGGCCCACGAAGCTGCCATGCCCCTTTTTGAGTGAGCTATAAGTTCCAAAGGCGGGTCTGCCCCCACCTCCTTATAAGCGAGGGCAATCAACTATCAACTATCCAATAGGCTAGGTGCAAACAAGCCTGCCAATGGAGGGGCCCCAAAGGACAGAAAAAGCCTGTCCGACTTGCAGAGGGACTCAGTGCGGCCCACATAGGCCCAGAGGGCACGGACAGGACATAGATTGTGAAGCCTCTCAGCTTCTTGAGAACAATGAGATGGAGGATCGAAAGCCCCCGGCACTAGAGACTTGGAGACAAAATCCTTAGCCAAAACCTTAGGTTGGAATGTTTAGAAGAAGGTGGACCATCCTGTCCTCCTGCCCAAACTGGAGACATGCCACAGCCACTGAAAAAGCAGACAACTCACTCACCCTTTTGGCTGACACAATAGCCAAGAGAAAGGCTGTCTTCCAAGTGAGAAGACGCAAATCAATACATGACAGCAGATCTAAAGGAAACGAACAAAAACTGCGCAGCCAGTGGATGTGCTCCAGGAAAGAAACCGTCACAGTTCTCATGAGCTGTTGAAATTGAAGCCAGCTAGACCCTTAGCATACACTCAGCTCCCCCAGGAAAAAAGATGCTGGAGGAAGGAGAGAATTAGAGAGATATGGCAAGTAAGAGGATCCTCTCCCCTTGCCAGGCACCAGCCAACAAACACCTTCCATTTGCCACAACTTGCCAAGTTCATGCAACTGCTGCCGTTCAATGGCCATACATGAAGCCTCAGCATCTGGGGTTCCGGATGCCATATCTTGCCTTGTGCTTGCAACAGCATATCCTGCCTAAGTGGTAGACACCATGGGTCGCACTCCAGCATTTCATAGATCTTGGCCATCCAAGGTCTCTGAGGCCAGTTTGGTGCCTCAAGAAGCACCTGAGCACACAACAGTCTCACCCTCCAGAGGAAGGCCAGCAGGAGGGGCAGGGGAGGAAACGCATACAGAGTGGAGGTGACGGAGGCAGTGAGTGTTGTCCTCTGTGACAGAGGTCCACGTCTGACCAAAAAAAAAAAAAAACTAAGCCATATCTGTTCCACTATCTGTGGATGCAAACACCACTCACCGGGATGGGGACCACCCCGGGACAGTAGATGTGCTGCTGCATTCTTAGGTCTGGGAGGTAAAATGCCCTCAGGGACATGCTGCTGTTGGACTGAGCCCACAAGAGCAACTTCTGCACTCTTGCATGCAGAGATGGAGATCTCACTCTGCCCTGACGGTTGATGTAGGACACCACCACCGTGCTGTCTGTCCTCACCATGACCTGACGTCCCCATACGACTGGGACGAATGGCCTCAAAGCCAGGAAAACTGCCGCCAACTTGAGGAGATTTATATGCCACCCCTGCTTTGCTTGACTTAAGCTCGCCCCGAAGACAAGTCTCTTCAGCTGGTCACTGGGAAGCCTGATCTTCTGGCTTCCAAACCAATGCTGGAGCAGGCATGTTTGCAACAGGCCCAATGGCACCACCTGAGCAGCTGCAGTGAGGAGGCCAAGCATCCTCTGGCACTGCAGAACCAACACTGACCACCAATTCAAGATGGCTGTGCACACATACGCTGCAGCTCAATAATCTCCCTTTAAGTGCTTTGTTTTGTTGTATGTTTTGTTGTTTGTGTGTGAGTTATTGCTCATTGAGTGCATTTTCTGCCAGGTGGACAACAACTGTAATCGGCACAAGCCAAGTCAGGCTACAAGAGGAAGTTGGAGGACCACCTCAGCAGTAACAACTAGGGTTGGAAACGATTAACCGATATGACCGGATAATCGATTTTACAGGCAAGAGATACGGCTGTGTCGGTAACAGACTTCTCAATCGATACGAATCAGCCATGAATCCTTAGATGAATCGATTGTAGAGACTCCCAGTCTCGGATATCGCGAGACTGGGAGTCGGTTGCCTGAGGCTTTACAGTTTTCATCTCTAAACAACGCGAGAGCTCATGAAAGGACTCTCGCGCATGCTCCGTAATGTTAAGGGGCTTTCACATAGCACGTGCTCGGCGCAGACCTCGGCCACCGCAGCCGTTCATGTGTATGTGATCGCGGGATGCGAGGGCGCAGCGCGGAGCTGGTTGGCGCCCTGTGAGGTCAAATCTGGGTGGCACAACCCCTCCAGTCGTTTCGCCTGCACCCGCACCACCAAGAAAAAAATTACAACAACTGCACTGGCACCGTACGAGTCCAAAAGGCAAAGAAAATTTCCAGGCTACAGCAGTGCACTGAAATAGATTGTGTAACAAAGTGAAGAGTTGCCACTCCACTCTATTTTCACTGGCTAACATCAGCACACTGTCTTAGCTTGTCTATTCAGAGAAGAGGTATCACTTTGGCTTATTTTTCATATTCAATCTATGTTATCACAGGCATACTCCTGCTCATTCATTGGTAGTTGAATTGTTAGGTCTGTTTGATAAGTAATTTACATTTTTAAAACAAATAATAATTTAATATATTGTTAAATTATTTAACATATTGTTAAATTATTGGAGTCAAACTTACTGGTGAACATCTACTCCTTCAAGATAATTTATTATGTTCTACAACTCATAAACATACACTAACACTACATACCGAGTGTTTGAGAAGCATATTTCCTCTGTGCTACAAAAGATCCGAAGTAAAAAGTGCTCTGTTGTTGTCACGGGTCCGGACAGAACCGCCACTGGGTCCGTGCCCGGACCACGGTCCACCATTTCGTGATGCCCGGTCTACATCAACAAATGTTAACTATCGTATTGTTTTTACTCTGCATCTAATCATATCGTTCTTAAACCATATCGAATCGTATCGAATCGTTCTGTATTAAAAATATATAGTTTTTGAATTGAATCATAACCCGTGTATCTAGATGTATCGAATCCGCCTCATGCCAGAGATTCCCAACCCTATTAACAACACGAGGCAGGTTTGGCAGGGGGTCCAGCATATCACTAACTACAGACCTAACCTCACGGCTGCCAGCGGGGACCCTGCGCTGGCAGACAAGCTCAACCATCTCTTTGCCCGCGTTAAGGTAAAGCCACTGGAGGCAGCTGCACTACAGCCACTAGCCCAGAGCGGCTCCTCCATCATTGTGGAGGAACATGAGGGCAGTGAACCCAAAGAAGGCTGCCAGACCCCACCCGGTGTTGGTGGATGTGTGCTTAAGGACTGCGCAGACCAGCTCACAGAAGTCTTCACCGACATATTCAACCCGTCCTTAATTCAGTCTACCGTCCCACCGTGACTGAAGTCCTCCATCATAGTCCCTCCCTAACCCTAACCCAACATTAGCTGCCTCAACGACTACAGACCAGTGGCACTAACCCCAATCATCACAAAGTGCCTGGAGAAGCTGGTCCGGAGTCACATCATTTCCTGCCTTCCATCAACACTGGACAGTCACCAGTTTGCGTACAGGAGGAACAGATCCACAGAGGATGCAGTAGCCACCGCCATCCACACTGCACTGTCACATCTACAGCAGCCAGGGACCTACACTATATTGCCAAAAGTATTCACTCGTCTGCCTTGATATGCATATGAATGTGAGTGACATCCCATTCTTAAACCATAGGATTTAATATGATGTCGGCCCTTTCCTCCATTGTTGTTTTGCCGTTCTGCCAAAATCCGCAGACGCGCTGATGTAACGTCACAGGGTGCTGCACCCAAGTTAAAAATTTTCAACTTGGGCACAGTGTGCACAGGTGCCAGCGCCAGCGTTGTGCTGCGCTCAGCTCGGCACAGACCAGTGCGCCAATTACTTGCCTATTTAATATTAAAAAACATTTTACCAAGGTGAAATATTTCTCTCTGTCTCTCTCTCTCTCTCTCTCACACACACACACACACACACACACACACACACATTCAGTGCACATCACATTACTGCTAACATTTTTTATGTTGTTGTGTTCAGCTGCCCATCAAGAGAGGAGTTCCCCCTTATAGAGACTGAGGACAAGGCACTTCTGAGGAGACTCAAAGGTCAGTAAACAAAATATTATTGATACATTTACAGGAACGTCTCCACATTTCATTTTGGCATGCTCTTCACTGGACAAGCTCACTAATAATCTGAATACCTAAGAGGCCGTTCAGACAGAGACACATTGCTTCAGAGAAATACTTTGAACTCCTTGTCTCGCAATAAGCCATGCATTTCCTAGTGCTCTTTTCTAGGATGTAGATTTTTGGTATGGTAACTTTGGTAGCAACATTTTTTTGTTGGATGGAAAAAATAATTGTGTATGTGCATATGTTTTGTATCACTTTTCTCTTTCATGGGCAAATGTGTGTACACACATAAAGAGTGAGTCTGCAAAATATTTACTGAATATGCACTTGCTGATTTGCGTGAAACTGGACTTGTATGACGATTTTTACATTTTATTTTATTGATAGACTACCGTATTTCACCAATTAATATCCCGGGCATTTAATACGCAAAATCAACTTGGACCCCAAGCGTTTAAAAGAACCAGGCGGCTATTCGCTGGAGGCCTTTATTTATTTTTGTACAGACCTGCACCAAGCCATTATTGTGATGACAGTTACTGTCCAACATATTTTTTAGTACAAAAGTATTAACAATATGGTACAATACAGTACACCCTTTTTTCTAACGTTAGCTAGCTCTCTTATTTTGACAGAAAACGGAAGTGCCGCACAGTTATTGTACAGCTAACTGTTTACTTCTGCAAAAATAAGGTGAAAGGCCTTATTTTGGGTTTACCTCAATATAATGCAAATAATCTCCCCGGCGGCTATTCGGGTGGGCGTTGGGTGCAGACCCCAGGCGTTTAAAAGAACCAGGCGGCTATTTGCAGCCCGGTGATTAATTGGTAAAATACGATACTTATTTATAACTCTGGGACAAAACTAAAATAAAATTTTAAAAAAGTGGATTAAAAAAAAGATATCTGCATGTAATGTGCTGCTCTGTAACTAGCTGTTGTAAGGTTTTCAAACCTCACCTGAGATTCTGTCCTCCTTTCAGATTGTGGATTTGGGCGGCACAGCTCCAGAGTTTTATGACAGAGCCACAGCGATGCTCAAATCTATTTTTAAATCTCTAGTCTCAAAAACTTCTATTTGTATTATTTTTCATTCAACTCCTTAACTTATGGCTAGGTCTTTCACTATGAGAAAAAGGAGGAAAATCCGCACACTGAATTGGAGCTCCCAATAAACTTTATTGACTAAAAGGGACCAAACGGTCTTCCTCAGGCAACTATAGATAGTATCTATAGTTGCCTGAGGAAGACCGTTTGGTTGAAACGTCATCCTTTTAGTCAATAAAGTTCCTCCTTTGTCTTCGTGAAGATGCAGAAAATTAAGATAATTGTTACACCTCACCGCAATTACAACAGACTATCCCAATTAAAGTAATTGTACACATGGCTACATTGTAACGTACCTGATGCGCTGATGGTTGCTATGGAAACATCATGCAAAATGCCTATCTAACTCATCTAACTAAACTTGCATTTACATGCGTTGTTCGGATACAGTTAACAGCTAAACCGAATCTATGGTGGAAATTATAGGCATGAAAACTTCATGCCTATAATAAAACGTCATGATATAAACATTAAGACGGTCTAAAACATCCTTAATAATTCCAGCAATGGTGGCTGATCCAGAAATTCAACTGGACCGAAAGGTACCCTGGGAAGTAGGCTGTGATGTCGGCCGTGAAGCATCGTGGAGGTGTATCCTGCAAATTAGTCAAAAATAGGCTGGATCTGTCGGCTGCATTTGCAGGACCCTGCGCAGTAAAATTGAATTGGGACAGCACTTGTCGCGCCGCCGTGATGTAAGCAGCCTACAAATACGACCTAGGTAGCGTACAGCCTTTGAATTGGGACAGAGCCTAGGTCTTTCACTATGACATCAACCTGAGAGGCTGCAGCTCACCTGCACTGCTCAGGCGGCTGCTGCAAGTATTTTCAGAATAAAATGATGCCTGACAGTCACAAACAAATCAGTATGACAAGCTACAGCTAATTAAGCTTAAATAAATAAATAATATCTATATGTTAATAACACAGATACAACTATAACCTTACTCTTGATCCACTCATGGAAAAGGGGAGAGAAGGCATTAAATGGTAAATATTTCTCCCACTATTTTCAAAGATTTATGTTTGGACTGATTACAGAACATTCTTAACTAAGTTTAACTGTGACATTTTGGATCCTCTTAAAAAGGACCTGATGTCTTAATTTGCTTTTGGGAGGAACTTTCACCAGCTCTAATAAAATTGTTTAATTAAACAGCATGTCTGAGCAACAATCACAAATTAGCTAACAACACCTAATGCCTGAAAATAAGTGCAATAATAATGATGATTAATAATAATAATTATGATCTTAGATTTGTCCATGGAGTAGCCTTCAGTTCTGTGACGTTTGGAATGTTTGAACTAGAAATTCTAACCACTTCAGATTCTCCACCTGACTGTCTCCATGACTGCTTCTAGTCGACAATACGTAACACAGCTTGAAACTGATCATCAGGTCAACGATCCCCCATATCCTGCTCTTTCACTTGTCATCACAATAGCACACTTTTTTGCAGAAAACACACAAACCTGGCAACTCTGCAGAGATCTTGTTGTTACATGCCGTGGAGTTAAAGCTGTTAAATTGTTTTAAGGCTGGCACACATTACAGGATTCTTCAAACCTTCACAGATTTAGAGACCACACACTTGATGATAACAAAAGACAGATCGCACAAGATCTCTCTCTTCTGATCTTATAGTGTGTGGTGTGCACTACGGACCACACCACACACTATAAGATTCTTCAGCAGAGTATCAGGTTCTTCACGCTCAATATTGTAAATCTTGCATAGTCAAACGTGACTTCAGTGTAAACAAACATGGCAGACAAACAACAACAATAATAATAATAATAATAATAATGAAAATTACAAAACCCTAAATGCCACTGTGTGTGTCATCTAGCCAGTGACAGGAAGAATAATAAGTATCACTTTATTGTCATGGTTAACAACAAAGTGAGGTAATAAATCAATGATATCCTCTTCCCCGGACAGGGAATTGAACCCCTGGTATCCTGCACGGCAAGCGGAGAAACTAACCGCTCTGCCACCGGCAACCGTATAACATTTTTTTTAGTTTGGGTTGATTCTCTATTAATGTTGATAAATTACGAAAAACTGCAAAATCCGATCAGTTTGAAAATTGACACATGGCTTTTTCTCCACAAGACACACATTTTCCGGATAGGATAATAATAATAATGACAACAACAACAACAACAACAACAACACTGTATTGACCCGCATAAAAGACGACCCTGATTTTAAGATGACCCCTCTTTTTCAAGGCCCTTTTTTGGAAAAATACTTTGACATGGACAAAATCTTGTTTGAATAAAAAAGCCACTGGCTGGCATCAGGTGAGCCGGCCGCGGCACCGGTCGGCATCAGGCGGGCTGGCCGCGGCACCGGCTGGTACCGCGCCCACACGGTCAGGTCTGACAGGTGAGCGGCGCACACATACTGCCATATATACCTTTCATTATAAATCAACTTTTATTCATACATGGCTGCAGCAGCACAACAGACAATGACAGACAACATGGTTGATTATTGACTGCGCAATGCGGCCATTCGCCGGTAATTGCGGCATCAGGCGAGCCTACCTACTGGTTTACATATGCAAGTACAATACATGTATTTGCTTAGACCCCCAATATTAGATGAGGGCGTTTTTTAGGGCATTTTCAATGGAAAAAATATCGTCTTACAGTACAGGCCAAAAGTTTGGACACACCTTCTCATTCAATGGGTTTTCTTTATTTTCATGACTATTTACATTGTAGATTCTCACTGAAGGCATCAAAACTATGAATGAACACGTGGAGTTATGTACTTAACAAAAAAAGGTGAAATAACTGAAAACATGTTTTATATTCTAGTTTCTTCAAAATAGCCACCCTTTGTTCTGATTACTGCTTTGCACACTTTTGGCATTCTCTCGATGAGCTTCAAGAGGTAGTCACCTGAAATGGTTTTCCAACAGTCTTGAAGGAGTTCCCAGAGGTGTTTAGCACTTGTTGGCCCCTTTGCCTTCACTCTGCGGTCCAGCTCACCCCAAACCATCTGGATTGGGTTCAGGTCCGGTGACTGTGGAGGCCAGGTCATCTGCCGCAGCACTCCATCACTCTCCTTCTTGGTCAAATAGCCCTTACACAGCCTGGAGGTGTGTTTGGGGTCATTGTGCTGTTGAAAAATAAATGATGGTCCAACTAAACGCAAACTGGATGGGATGGCATGTCGCTGCAGGATGCTGTGGTAGCCATGCTGGTTCAGTGTGCCTTCAGTTTTGAATAAATCCCCTACAGTGTCACCAGCAAAACACCCCCACACCATCACACCTCCTCCTCCATGCTTCACAGTGGGAACCAGGCATGTGGAATCCATCCGTTCACCTTTTCTGTGTCTCATAAAACACGGCGGTTGGAACCAAAGATCTCAAATTTGGACTCATCAGACCAAAGCACAGATTTCCACTGGTCTAATGTCCATTCCTTGTGTTTCTTGGCCCAAACAAATCTCTTCTGCTTGTTGCCTCTCCTTAGCAGTGGTTTCCTAGCAGCTATTTGACCATGAAGGCCTGATTGGCGCAGTCTCCTCTTAACAGTTGTTCTAGAGATGGGTCTGCTGCTAGAACTCTGTGTGGCATTTATCTGCTCTCTGATCTGAGCTGCTGTTAACTTGCGATTTCTGAGGCTGGTGACTCGGATGAACTTGTCCTCAGAAGCAGAGGTGACTCTTGGTCTTCCTTTCCTGGGTTGGTCCTCATGTGTGCCAGTTTCATTGTAGCGCTTGATGGTTTTTGCGACTCCACTTGGGGACACATTTAAAGTTTTTGCAATTTTCCGGACTGACTGACCTTCATTTCTTAAAGTAATGATGGCCACTCGTTTTTCTTTAGTTAGCTGATTGGTTCTTGCCATAATATGAATTTTAACAGTTGTCCAATAGGGCTGTCGGCTGTGTAGTAACCTGACTTTTGCACAACACAACTGATGGTCCCAACCCCATTGATAAAGCAAGAAATTCCACTAATTAACCCTGATAAGGCACACCTGTGAAGTGAAAACCATTTCAGGTGACTACCTCTTGAAGCTCATCGAGAGAATGCCAAGAGTGTGCAGAGCAGTAATCAGAGCAAAGGGTGGCTATTTTGAAGAAACTAGAATATAAAACATGTTTTCAGTTATTTCACCTTTTTTTGTTAAGTACATAACTCCACATGTGTTCATTCATAGTTTTGATGCCTTCAGTGAGAATCTACAATGTAAATAGTCATGAAAATAAAGAAAACGCATTGAATGAGAAGGTGTGTCCAAACTTTTGGCCTGTACTGTATATTCGGATGAATACAGAAATAAAGCTAAAAAAAGATCCGGGGCTTAAGCAACTCCGTTTGCTGACAGAGAGCCTGCTCGGTTGAAGCCCACATCAATGAGGTCAGTTATAGCCTAGTAATGGTGCATTTTATTGTCAGTAACGGTAACAGCGTTATAATGGGGGAAACTAAGTTTTTTGAATACCATCCGCCCATCGGCCCACCAGGGAAATCCCCGGTTTCCCCGCACGCCAGTCCACCCTTGCACTGTGCTTGCTCGTCCCCTCCCGAAGCACTCCACACACTGCAGGATTTCTAGTGGCAAATATTTATATTATATTTATATTTATAATATTTATAATACGTTTGCAAATATCAGACAATCGGGCCTTTGCTGGCTTTGATCGGAAGGGGGAGATCGGGACAAAAATCTGCCCGATTATCCTGTAGTGTGTACCACGCATTAGGAAAGAAATATAGGTAGGGACAATCCAACAACATCTTGGTGTTGGTGGGGATATATCCCTACCATCTATACACAAATCTACGCCCATGGCTCTTTCAGTGCAAGGGAACAATGTGATGCAGCTGCGGTTTTTTTGTTTGCAGAGTGATTTAAGTTGAAAATATTAGGCTGCTGCTATTCAGTGACAACCAGTGAAGCAAGCATAGCTTTTTGAGTAAGATCGGCCTGACTCCTGCATCGGGTTGTGTCAGCAACTCGTTGGTAACTAATAACCTGACAAGTGAAGTTATTATGACATCAAAACCCACGGATTGACTGCACATATTTGGGGTTGGTAAATAATTACTAATAAAATGATTTCTATCTCAACTGTTTTTGGTTTTGCTTCAATATAGGAAGAAAAAAAAATGCTATATATACTAAATACTAGAACATTTTTTCCTCCTCACATTTTTCTTTTATTTTTTTTTTTTATTAATATTAGAGTATGCTAGCACTGGATATCAGGTGCAATTGAAGAGTCATTCAAACAGGGGCAGGAGGAATATAAACTGAGGTTGTGCTCTGATTGGATTTCTTTTACCTGTGAAAGTAACAGCTGGTTTGAGTCAGGAGAAAATAACTGAGAGGCTTCTCTCGGCATAGAAAGGACTTCAGATTCTCACATTTTCATGATGATTTTTTTTTACACCTAATTATGACAACAAAAATTATTTTAATGAAAAATTGTACATTTTACTTTGCCATCTGTTTAAAGGTTAGTTAATTTAATTATTAGTTCTCTGTGTATCAATGGGCCATACTGCTATCATACCTTTGGCCACTGGCCAGTTTTGTTAACGTCTGAGCCAATTAGCTGCTGATCTCACCAGTAATGCCTGTAGAGTAATGGTTTAGTTGCATGAACATGCAACTCGCAACTTAGAAATCTGACTAAGTTGCATGAAAAAGTTTCATGTGCAGTGTCAGCTTTAGCTAGGGGGAAGTCCCTCTTAGTAGCATAAGGAGTATAACAACATTTGGCATTTGGAGCATCCAGTCAGTATCCAGCACTCAGTAATGATGAGAAGAAGACAGCATATGTTGCGCCTATTAGCAGCCCTTAATGTAGGAGAGTCGCGTCCACCTGCTATGTAATGCACATTGCTTTATTTGGACATTACCGCTGGAGATGGGCGGTGTTTCCCAGTTAAAAGGTTGGGCTTCTGGCGTGCAAAAGGGACTCCATACCCATTGTTCCCTTTCCCCTTTCTGCGGTGCTGCGGTGAAAGAGAAGTCATGGCAGAAAATATTGCACGACTGAAAAGGATAAGGAGAGCCATACAAACTACTACAGCCAAGTTACTAAATAAAATTGATGGTGAACTTGAGAATATTGATCCAAACCTTGAGGTTTTGGAGGAATATCTGAAACAGCTGTTTCAAGATTCAAGATTCAGGATTTTTATTTGTCACATGCATGAATGTACATGTACAGCAGCAGTGAAATGTGATGGCAACTACTCCAGCACTGTGCAAGTAAAATAAAATAAAAATAGAAATAGAAAAGTATAATAAAAATAGAAAAGTATTAATATACACTATATATATACTATATACAAGTATAAACATTAAGTGTAATGTAATATAATAAATAGGAAAATGAATGGAATGAATGGCATATTTATAGGCAGAATGGCATATTTTCAGGGGTTTATGTACACAGTAAAAGAAGTACAAGTAGTAATAAGTGTGATAGGTGTGAGTAAGTGTGTCGGTCGCAGTCTGCGGGAGGCTGTGAGCATCAGACAGCAGGGGGTAGTAAGGTGCTGAGCTGTCAGATACAGCAGGTAGGTAGGTGATAGGTGATGTTGTGATCTGTTATTGAGTGTTTATGTTATGAAGTGTTCAAGATCTGTGTGGCCTGGAGGAAGAAGCTCCTTCTCAGCCTCCCAGTCCTGGCCTTGATGGAGCATAGCCGTTTGCCAGAGAGCAGCCATACAAACAGTTTGTGGTTTGGGTGGTGAGTGTCTTTGATAATCCGACTTGCCCTGGACCTGCACCGCTGGGTGTAGATGTCCTGGAGGCAGGGCAGTGCTGTTCGGGTGGTGTGTTAAGCACATCAGATCACTCTGAGCAGGTCCTTCCTGTCCTGGGAGCTGCAGTTGCTGTAGCAACTGCAGGCAGTGATGCTCCCAGAAAGCACAGACCCTACTGTGGCGGCGAAGGTTTTCAGCAGCAAAGTAGAGATCTTGAATTTCCCCAGCCGCCCGAGGTGGTACAAACGCTGCCTAGCCTTCTTCACCAGGGTGGTGAGCTGGGAGCTGCAGTTGCTGTAGCAACTGCAGGCAGTGATGCTCCCAGAAAGCACAGACCCTACTGTGGCGGCGAAGGTTTTCAGCAGCAAAGTAGAGATCTTGAATTTCCCCAGCCGCCCGAGGTGGTACAAACGCTGCCTAGCCTTCTTCACCAGGGTGGTGGTGTGTGTGGTCCAAGTCAGGTCCTCAGAGATGTGAACCTCGAGGTACCTGTAGCTTCTCACTTTCTCCACCGGGGTCCTGTAGATCTTGAGTGGTGCATAATGCATCCTCTGCTTCTCTCTCCTGAAGTCAACCACCCTCTCTTTGGTCTTGGCGACATTCAGGTCCAAGTTGTTGACCTTACACCATGATGACAGCAGCTCCACCTCCTCCAGATAAGCCGTTTTGTTGTTGTTGTTAGAGATCAGGCCTACCACCACTGTGTCATCCATGAATTTCACAATGATGTTGGATCGGTGTGTCGCTGTGCAGTCATAGGTATAAAGGGAGTAAAGCAGAGGGCTCAGTACGCAGCCTTAGGGGGGCACCAGTGTTAAGGGTTAGGGTTAGGGTTAGGGTAGAGGAGGTGTGGGTTCCAACCTTCACCACCTGTGGTCTATCGGTCAAGAAGCTCTGAACCCAGGAGCAGAGTGAGGGACTCAGCCCCAGGTCCCTGAGCTTGGTGGCGAGTCTGTGGGGAACTATGGTATTGAATGCTGAGCTGTAATCAATAAACACATAATTCCCTTTTCCAGTGTCCAGGTGGGAAAGGGTGGCGTGGAGGACATGTGTGATGGCATCGTCAGTACTCCTATTGGGGCAATAGGTGAACTGAAGGGGCTCCAGAGAGTCCGGCAGTGATGAACAGATGAAGGGCCCTATCTTGCGCCAGACTCCCTAAACCCGCTATTTGCGGATTTAGGATTTAGGAAGAGGCGTTCCCCCGTAAAAGTTGCTATCTTGTGCACCTCCCGCTATCCGCAAAACACCTCCGCTACCCGCTATATTATGAATAGGCGTGTTTTGGGCGTTACGCCAGTTAAACCAATCAGTGTGCCAGGTGCCATTGCCTTTAAGGGCAGGATGCGCTATCCTAAATCCTAAATCCTAAACCCGCGATGGAGAGAGGGAGGTAGATTTTCTCAGGGCTTCTACTGAGGCTAAAGCAAGTTGGCTTTACATATATATATATATACATATGATATATTATATTATAGGCGAGTTAATTCGGGAGGTGGAGCCACATGTGTCCAAGTGGACGTGTCACAAGGTTGTACTGATTGAGTAAAATCCCCGGGTCACACCACACACACACAAGAGGCAGAGGTGGAACTATGTGTAAACTAATTTATTGACAAGGTAGATTGGGCAAATAAAATATTAAAAATAAAAATATAGCACAGCTGCTGGCTTATGATAAAACAATAAAACGTGGCTGGCGTAAGTGTCCAATTAAACAGTCTTTCCTCTAAACAGTCTATATGAGTAATATACTCAGTCCATTCCGGCGGCGTCCCGGTATCAGTCCGACCGTGTGTGTGGCGAGGCTCCGTCGGGGCGCGCATCGAAGCCGCCTGGGCGCGCTCTCGTAACAGCCCAAACTTTAGGAATAGCGGATAGCGGGTGGTCCTGACCACCCGCTATCCGCTTTCCCTTAAGTGTGTGCGCAAGATAGCAACTTTAGGGATAGCGCATGAAACACGCCCACGACGCACCTCCAGGCGCAAATGATGCAGTCGGCATAACGGATAGCGGGTAGCGGGTGGCGCAAGATACCGTTTAGGGATAGCGGAAGTTCCTAAATCCGCAATTTGCGGGTAGCGGGTCGTGGCAGCGGATAGCGGGTGGCACAAGATAGGGCCCGAAGTCTTTGATGAGTCTCTCAAAGCACTTCATCACCACAGATGTCAATGCTACAGGGCAGTAGTCATTTAGACCGGCTGGGTTGGTCTTTTTTGGCACAGGGATGATGGTTGACTTTTTTTTTTTTTTTTTTACATAGATTTTAGTGATTTTTACATAAACATAAACCACAAACAAGTGCTCTGCATTCACAAAAATGTCAAAATACAAAAGAAAATACACCACCGTCTAAAGCAAAATGGCTTCATATAGATCACGACTGCCCTCCCCCAAAAACCCACCCCTGCGATCCCACCCCGCCTACCCACTCCGCTTCGATCCCTCAGCCATCCCCACCCACCGCGTCAGTTACCATATGCATGTACTGCGCTATCTCCCAACCATGTGCAGAAGAAGTAGGAGTTATGAAAGTACAGTGGAACATTGACAAAGTGGGTGACCGAAAACAAATAGGTAACCAAATTAAAAATTAGAGTACATAAATAGATGAAATAAATAAAATAAATAGAAACAATACTATAAAGACATACAAATGTAAATATAAACGTACATAAATTGAATAATTAAATTAAAACAAAACAAAGAAGGGGAGGTCTAGAAACAGGTAATAACAATAGAAAAGCACATTACGTACTGGTGGGTCATCTGGAGGGAGCACTCCAATCTAGAGCAAATCTCCCCTTATTTACAGTGTCCCGAAGGGACGGGGGTAAGTGCCTCAGGAAGGCTGACCATGTTCTCTCAAACCAACTATCATCCCCTTTCATTCGTGCAGTAAGTCTTTCTAAGGGTAAAATTTTCTACGTTTTTGGTACCATTGTGTAACAGTGGGAGGTTTGTCACTTATCCACTGCTTTAAAATACATCTCCTAGCCAATCTCCTATTTAGCTCCAGAACCTTGCTCCAGAACCTTGAAATCAAACAAAACTCCATTTACATTTAATGCAAAGAGGAGAGCTCTGTTTATCCATCCTATTAAGTATAGATGGTGTTATGTGGGATCTATGGAGTATCTTATACTGGGTTTCTCTCATTTGGTTACAGATAAATGTGGTTTTGGCAGAGGTTATTGCTTCATGCCAGTCATCTTCAATGGATCTCTAGAATAGAACAGTGAATAAGAGTGAGAAAGAAAATGTCTTGTGTCCTTTCGATTCAATAAAAATAAATCTATATCATTGGAAATGGGAGTGTCTGTGGGGAGATTTTTCACCTTTGACAGAGTGAAATTACGCACTTGAAGGTAGAGTTCTCATTTTCTGCCCGAACCCGACCCGACCCGACCCGACCCGACGTTTTCGGGTCGGGTCGGGCCTAAAATTTACGTGAATTGGGCGGGTCGGGTCGGGCTTCGGGTTCTGTGGGGATTTTTTTTTTTTTTTTTTGGTAATAAAAAAATAGAATTATGTGTTGTGTTATTGATTATGACGTTTCATTTTTATGTGACTGGTGGAGAGAGTGAGAGACTGGATTGGATTTGGAGGCTAAACGTTCAGTGACAGACAGACAACCAGCTGTGCGAGCGCAGCGCAAACAAGTGAGAGAGAGTTGCAGCAGTATCCCGCTGTGCTGGCAGACTCGGCAGCAGGGACGGTTTCTGCTATGGGCAGTGCAACTGCCCAGGGCGCAATCTACTTGGGGGCGCACGAGAAAAAAAAAAAAATCTCCAGTTTTCTAGACTACCGTATTGACCCGCACATGCCGCGGCACCATCAGTCGGCATCAGGCGGGCCTGCCGCGGCACCATCCGATACCGCGCCCACCCGTCAGGTCTGCCGGATCTGACAGGTGAGTTGCCTGCTGCTGATGGTGCCGCCTGATGCCAACTGATGGTGCCCCGGTGCCGCGGCGCTGCTAAATACTGGCGAATTTGGCGATTTTTTTTTTTTTTCGGGCTTTATCGGGCTGTCGGGCCTAAAGTTCGGCTAATTAGTCGGGTCGGGTCGGGCCTCGGGCTGGCCCAGTTGGTCCTGGGTCGGGTCGGGTCTTAATTTTCAGGCCCGATGAGAACTCTACTTGAAGGTACCCAAAAAAGTGATGAGATGCAATGTCATATTTTTGTTGAAGCTGCTGAAAAGATATCAATATGTTACCCTGGTATACGTCCCGGATAAGTCTGATGCCTTTCACATGCCATCTATCAAAAATACTATTTTTAACTCCTGGTGTGAACTCTTCATTCTTAGTCAGAGGTGTTAATACCAAGGATGAAGTGTTTTTCCCAAGGCATTTGTTATGTCTCTCCAGATTCTGATAGTGTTGTAAATGATCAGTTTACTCAGCAAAGAGTAGGGAGAGGTGAACCACTCATCAATACCTGTTTCAGATTTTGAATGAGACTGTAGCCAGTCCCAAATTATTCGGCTGTGGCAGGCCCAGTAATAAAATCTCAAATTTGGTAGGGCTAGACCTCCTCATTCCCACGGCAGTTGTAATGTCTTAATTTAATTAAGGGCTTTTTATTGTGCCAGATAAATCGTGAAAAGGCCCTTTCTAGATCTGAGATTACCTTCTTTGATATCTATAATGGTAACATCTGCAAAGGATAAAGCAATCTGGGGAGTATGTTCATCTTTATGAGACTAATTCTGCCCATCCAGGAGAGGGGAAGATCATGCCACCTCTCAAGGTCATTCTTGACTTCTCTAATTGTCGGCACAAAATTAAGTCTCTACAGATCCCCAACATTAGGTAACACTTTGATACCAAGATAGACAAAGCCTGAGGTGGCCCATCTGAACGGGAAATTCCTAACTGAGCTCATGCTGCCATGGTTCCCCAGGGGCATAGCCTCAGATTTTGTGTAATTTACCTTTTAGGGAGATATTGAACCAAATGTATTCATAACTGACAGAGTAGCTGGAACAATAATAATGCACAATAACAATAAAATACAAGAAAGTAATATATAGTATATAATCACATGTTGTGCCACTGGCACAACTTACCCCAAGGCCCTTTGGCACAAATTACCCCAAGCCCACCATTTTGAAAAAAATGCATCCCCCAGCTGTTTTGAGCTAACATCATGCTAATTGTATAGACTCATGGTGTAGCTTGCTTAAGTACTAAAACCTGTGCGAACTGTTTTCAAAGTTTTCTATAATTGTTCAAACACAGCAATCAAAAAACCTTGATCATGGAAATTTTACTTTGGAGGGCAAAAAAATGTTTTTTGAACTTAAATGTGCTTACCTGTCAAGCCATGTGTCTCCCTTCTTTACAAGATGAGTGAAATGGATGCCTCTTCAAAAATATGTGGTCACATGACCAACTTCTTCTATAGTTTTCTAGATAACAGGGGTGGCACTACTTGCCCCTTGGCACAAATTACCCCACTCTCCCCTACTGTACAACATTAAGAAGTCTTCTCACATTAGAGTACGAAAACCTCCCCCTGATAAATCCTGTCTGATCATCATTTATAAGTGAAGGTAAGTAATTCTCTAATCTTCTGGCCAGTACTTTAGAAAGTATCTTGCTGCCCACATTTATAAGGCTGACAGATCTGTAAGAGCCGCACTCATCTGATGTTTTATTTTTTTCAGGATTAAGGAGATATTGGCTAGGTATAGAGAGGAAGGGAGACATCTCTTCCCAAAAGAGTCCAAAAAGATATTGGTCAGAGGGCCCACCACAACTCTGCTCATTGTTTTATAATACTCCGGCCCAAAGCCATCTGGTCCTGGTGCTTTCCCACTTCGGAGTGTGCGGATGGCATCCAGGACCTCTTCTCTGGTAACCGGTCTATTCAAAGTCTCCCGTTGTTCTTCAGTGAGAGAGGGAAGGCTGGGAGCAATACCAGCATGACAACTTTACCTTTACAAATTTTTAGCATAGGTGAGAGTGAAATAAAAATATATATGGCAGGGTTTAGCGGTGGTGAGGAGGAAGTCTTACATTTCAGAGCACTGTAAACAACAACTCTGTCCTCGAACAGCAGGCATTGAACATTGAAACAGTCCTCAGCAGGCCCAAGAACAAACAAAAAGCATGACCATAATAACCAGGTTTGTGTAACAGTTACAGGAGGTTGTATGACACTAAGGGCTCTAGTTTCGCAGACCAGGCGAGGCGGGGGCGTAGCGCAGATGCGCTTCGCCAACTGGGTGTGGCCAGGCGGATTTTCCAAGTTTGGCACGCCGTTCTCGGTGGCGCAAGTACTCCGCCATCCCTCCTACCGGCGCAAGGGAGGAGAGAAGGCGTGGAGTGGGTTTGACACAGCCGATTCACATGTAACCAATCAAATGAGCCCCTGTCCTTGCCTTTAAAATGCGCTGCGCGAAGGCGTAATGAAAGTTTACACAGCTGACATGGAGGTCTATTGCCGCAGGCGGAGCGGAGCTCAGGAGACAGGCGTGGAGCGGAGACCGGCGAGCAGTGCGGACACGTCACCAAAACCTCACAGGCAGGCTTCCGGAATTGTCAGGCACATGAACAATGCAATAAATACCGACAAAAAACACTATTCAATGGTATGATCACAATCAGCACATACATATATCTCCATATCAACTGTCACAGCTGATGTCAGATCAAAGGAGATTGGCACCGTTTGTGCTGATTGTGAGGTTTTGGTGACGTGCGCCAGCCAGCCAAACTTCCACTGCGCCGGCTCCGCTCCGCCTTGCGCTGAAAGTAGACGTGGTTTCAGATTGCGAGCTTTTGGCGCACCTCGGCGAAGCCTTTTTGCACGAAACTGTCACTGTGCCAAGCCGAATCTGTTGGCACCTCCCCCCGCTGCGCCACCACTCCCATCTCGGCGAACCTCTGCCTGCGAAACTTGGACACTGTCCGCCTCTGCCGCTTCGCCGGTCGAAACTAGCTCTGCGCGGGGTTCGCCTCACTGCGCCACCCCGCGCTGCGCCGGGAAACTAGAGTTCTAAAAGTGACAGAGACACCGAGGAAGAGATGCAGCATTGATCTCTTCAAGTAATCCCCGCCCCCATGACCAAGACAGGTTCCCAACCCCTTAGAGCCCAAAAGTAATAATTTGAGAAGGATTATGTCAGACCCCTTTCTCCTCAGGGGTTGTGATGTTCTTGCTACCAAGCCAAAAAGCAGACATCCCCTTTTCTTTATCATAACAAACCAAACTAAACTTAATTAATTAAGCCTATGCACTTTAATCTTGGGACTGGAATGACATTACTGTTGCACCTTACTGTTGTTTTATGTATTGCACTTTGTTTTTCTTTGATTGTTATGTTTTATTGATTGTTTTTATTGTCCTTTTATACAGTGACCTTGAGTGTCCTGAAAGGCGCCTTTAAATAAAATGTATTATTATTATTATTATTAATTTAACTTTTGACTTTTTGAGTTTGCACCATAGTCATTCGAGCCCCAACTTATCCAATGAGTGTAGTGTGGCCACATTAACCTGACATTACTTAACATTTTTGAGCAGAGTAAGGAAAGGCACTATGTAGATTCCCTATTCAAGTATCACATATATACACTATATTACCAAAAGTATTCGCTCACCCATTCAAATGATCAGAATCAGGTGTCCTAATCACTTGGCCTGGCCACAGGTGTATAAAATCAAGCACTCAGGCATGCAGACTGTGAAACAAGACATTTGTGAAAGAATGGGCCGCTCTCAGGAGCTCAGTGAATTCCAGCGTGGAACTGTCATAGGATGCCACCTGTGCAACAAATCCAGTCGTGAAATTTCCTCGCTCCTAAATATTCCACAGTCAACTGTCAGCTCTATTATAACAAAATGGAAGCGTTTGGGAACAACAGCAACTCGGCCACGAAGTGGTAGGCCACGTAAAGTGATGGAGAGGGGTCAGCGGATGCTGAAGCGCATAGTGCAAAGAGGTCGCCGACTTTCTGCACAGTCAATTGCTACAGAGCTACAAACTTCATGTGACCTTCAGATTAGCCCAAGTACAGACGCAGAGAGCTTCATGGAATGGGTTTCCATGGCCGAGCAGCTGCAGCCAAGCTACACATCACCAAGTGCAATGCAAAGCGTCAGATGCAATGGTGTAAAGCACGCCGCCACTGGCCTCTAGAGCAGTGGAGACGCGTTCTCTGGAGTGATGAATCACGCTTTTCCATCTGGCAATCTGATGGACGAGTCTGGGTTTGGAGGTTGCCAGGAGAACGGTACATTTCAGACTGCATTGTGCCGACTGTGAAATTTGGTGGAGGAGGAATTATGGTGTGGGGTTGTTTTTTAGGAGCTGGGCTTGGCCCCTTAGTTCCAGTGAAAGGAACTTTGAATGCTTCAGGATACCAAAACATTTTGGACAATTCCATGCTCCCAACCTTGTGGGAACAGTTTGGAGCGGGCCCCTTTCTCTTCCAACATGACTGTGCACCAGTGCACAAAGCAAGGTCCATAAAGACATGGATGACAGAGTCTGGTGTGGATGAACTTGACTGGCCTGCACAGAGTCCTGACCTGAACCCGATAGAACACCTTTGGGATGAATTAGAGCGGAGACTGAGAGCCAGGCCTTCTCGACCAATATCAGTGTGTGACCTCACCAATGCGCTTTTGGAAGAATGGTCAAAAATTCCTATAAACACTCTCCTCAACCTTTGGACAGTCTTTCCCAGAAGAGTTGAAGCTGTAATAGCTGCAAAAGGTGGACCGACATCATATTGAACTCTATGGTTTAGGAATGGGATGGCACTTCAGTTCATAGTATGAGTAAAGGCAGGTGAGCGAATACTTTTGGTAATATAGTGTAGCTTATAATATAGCAGTTCAAACTTACATTGCTGAGTGGCATCCTGCCACTAAATATGCTGTATATTCACCCAGTGGAAATCCTTACACAGTTCACGGTAGTCCATCTGGACTGTGCTGCTTGAGGGAACTGGAAAGCACATTGCTCTCCGTTGTACATGAAGCAGAGGACAGCCAGGAACTGCATGAAGAAGCGGATGTTCAGTCCAATCAGACGTTCACACACCTTGTTGAAGCTGCGCCGCTTCTCCTTCACTGCAGCCGAAAAGTCCTGCTGGATGTACAGCTTCTGTCCCTCATATGTCAGCTGCCATCTCTCCCTCAGCACAGCCATGATCTGCTGTGCAGCTTGATGATGATGGGTCTGGGGCGGTCGCCGCGGGCTGGACCGAGCCCTCTGTGCGCCCGGTTGATTTTCATTATGCCCCGTTTAGTGTCCAAGTTCAATATTTTTGGTAGCCAGCTTTCAAAAAGGCAATAGGTTGCTCACCTTCAGCTCCTTCCTTTAAGCCAACAACCCTGATGTTGTCCCATCTCGTTCTGTTCTCTATGTCGTCTGCTTTCTCAGTGAGTGTTTGCAACTTCACCTCAGCTTCCCGGAGGCTGTTTTCGGCATCAGCTAGCACGTCTTCCAGTGTAGATACTCAGTTCTCTGCTTCATCCAGCCTTTTACTATTGCCTTCCACTCGGGCTGTCATAACTTCCAGCGCGTTCGTAAATTTAGCCAGATTCTCCTCTAAAACCTTGCCAACGCTCTCGGTAACTTCCCAGATTAGCTGGGAGGAGTAGCCACCCTCACCTGAGTCACCATCTTGCACCTCGTCGTCGTGTTTGTGTCTTGGAGTTCTTTGAGGTTTACTTGTTTTTCCAGATGTAACCAAGCCACCTTCCTTGCCCAACATCGTTAGGAAGCATTAAAGGGTCAAAACGAATAAAAATAACAGTCTGTGGTTGGTAAAAATGTAAATTAAGGTCAATGGGAGCGGGAGCTCAGTACCAGTCCGACATCATTGCACCCCCGATGGTTGACTTTTTAAGGCAAGTGGGGAAGACAGAGTGGGCCAGGGACAGATTGACGATGGATGTGAACACCGGAGCAAGCTGGCTAGCACAGGATTTTAGGAGACGCCTGGGAATGCCATCTGGGCCGGCTGCCTTCCTGCTGTTCACTTGTCTCAGAGCTCTCCTTACGTTGTGCTCTGAGAGGGAGACTGGGCAGTTCTCCTCACCGGTCAGGTTGCCTGCCTCGATTGTGCTAGCACCAGTGGTAGTGCCAGCAGCCTCGAAGCGTGCAAAAAAGGTGTTTAACTCTTCCACCAGTGAGGAGTCCACAACAGCCGAGATGTTCACTCGTCCTCCATAATCTGTTATCATCCGCAGTCCGCATCCTGCTGTCGCAGTGCACAGTTATTCCTCCACCTTATCCCTGTATCGCCTCTTAGCCGCTTTCACCGCTTGTCTGAGCTTGTAGGATGTTGCTTTGTACGGCAACATGTCTCCAGAGATAAGCCCCTCGATATAGGCAGTGGTGCGTGCTTTCAGAGCCTTGCGGATAGACTTATCCACCCATGGTTTCTGGTTTGGAAAGACCTTAACAGTCACCACAGGAATAATATCGTCTGCCAGCTTGGATATAAAGCACTAGCCACTTCTGTAAACTCGTTAACGTCATCCGAGCTCGCCTAGAGCATGTCCCAGTCTACGTCACTCAGTGTGTCCTGTAGTATGGCTTCTGATTGGACAGACCAGTGCCTGACCTCTTGCGATACTGGGGGTTCCTGTATGGAACCCCGAATGGAGTGTAACAGTGATCCAAGTTAAGTAAGAAACAAAGTTTAATTGAACATAACAAGGACATTGAAGCAGGGACAAAGGAAGAGAATTTGGATTCAAGCAGTATCAGCTCTTCCGGTCAAAGGAACAATGGTCAAGAGTCAATACAGTCAAACTTCCCAAACTAGTCATACAGAAGTTTTCTGGGGAGATAAGTGAGTAGCAAAAGTCAATATAAAACGGCCATATATAATAATGAAAGTTTGAGTAATACAGATGAATTAGCTTATTTGAATTGATTTTTAATGGGTACAGCAGCAAGTGCAGTCGCAGGCTTTTCATTTTCTGATGATAATTGTGATAGTGCAATCGAAATGTTCACTGGTCGATTTGGCCGCAAAGACCTGGTGATAAATGCACATATGAATAAGTTACTGAATATGACTCCTGTAAGGAAAGCCACTGATGTAGTGTCACTGTGCAAATTGTATGCCTTGATGCCATGGGTATTGTTTCTGACACTTATGGAAGTCTGTTACATCCCATTTTGTTAAAAATGATCCCTGAGGAAATAACCCTTACCAAAAGAGCGCCTTAATATGTTGCAAGCCTTTTGAAACTACTGGTGTGGATTTTGCTGGACCGTTGTATGTGAAACAACATAACAAAAAGGCTTACATAGCTTTATTCACATATGCTGTAACACGAGCTGTACATTTAGAATTAGTCTCAGATCTGTCTTCTTGTTCTTGTTGGCCTTTAATAATAATAATACATTTTATTTGTAGCGCTTTATATCAAATGATCTCAAAGTGCTTACAGTGCATAAAAACATTTAAACTAATACAGCATTTAAACTACTATAGAAACAGTGCATAGTACTTAGTAGGCTTAACAAAAGCAAAAGAAAAACAAGAAAAAGGCACAGGAGGCTAGAGAGCAACATGGTTTAAAAATACAACGCTAAACAAAACTGCACAATATTTACAGGCCACCGAGGGCTAGGGTAAGAGACAGTCTAACCAAATGCTATATTGAAAAGGTGGGTTTCAGGCCTTTCTTAAAAGCATCCACAGTCTGTGGTGCCCTTAGATAGTCAGGGAGAGCATTCCACAGACTAGGAGCAGCGGAGCAGAAGGCACAGTCGGAGTCTGGTCCTAGATGGTTTGAGGAGGTTGGCTTGCCCAGAGCGGACGTGGCGTGTGGAGGAGTGAGGGGTAAGCAGTTCCTTGAGGTAAAGGGGGGCAGTGCCATAGAGGCACTGGTGGGACAGTAGGGAGACCTTGTACTCTATCCTTTGCTGAACAGGGAGCCAGTGGAGGGATTTGAGGGTGGGTGTAATGTGCTCATGCTTCTGCACTCTCATCAGGATCCTGGCAGCACTGTTTTGAATGTACTGCAGCTGCTGGATGTTCTTGTTAGGGATCCCGATGAGAAGTGCGTTGCAAAGGTGTGGACCAGTTTTTCAGCATCTGACAGAGTGAGTATGGGGCGGAGTTTAGCAATGTTCCTGAGGTGAAAGAAGGAGGTCTTGCACAGGTGTTTAATGTGAGTCTCAAGTGTGAGGTGAGGATCAATTCTCACACCCAGGTTGGTAACAGAGGATGAGAGGTGAATGTCAAGACTGGAAAAGGTGATGCTGGTGACAGCTGATGAGCGGATCTGGTGTGGGTTGCCGACTAGAATGGCTTCAGTCTTTGAACTGTTTAGTTGAAGGAAGTTAGCCGTCATCCACACCTTTTTCTCCTCAAGGCAGGTGTTAAGTGTGGATGATGACAGGGCTGCAGAGGGGGTGGGGTCGGTTTTGAGGTAGAGTTGGGTGTCATCGGTGTAGCAATGGAAAGATATTCCATGCTGGCTGATGACATTGCCAAGGGGGAGCATGTAGAGGGTGAAAAGGGTGGGGCCAAGGACAGATCCTTGGGGGACACCGCAGGTGACAGGGAGAGTGTCTGACTTTGGTGCACCCAGGGAGACGTGTTCCGTGCAGCCAGTAAGATACGTATGATGTGAACCAGGACAAGGCAGAGTTGGAAAGTCCAATGGTGGAGTGAAGGCAATGTAGGAGAATCTGGTGGTCAACGGTGTCGAATGCTGCTGAGAGGTCGAGGAGGATGAGGAGAGATGGTGAGCCAGCATCAGCCATCATCAGCAAGTCGTTTGTCACCCTGACCAGAGCGGTTTCAGTGCTGTGGCCAGGGCGAAAGCCAGGCTGGAACTTCTCATAAAGACTGTTGGATGCGAGATTGTTGTGAAGTTGGGCCGCCACCACCTTTTCCAGCACCTTTGATAGGAAGAGGAGGTTGGATATAGGGCAGTAGTTGGCCAAGACATTGGGGTCAAGGGTGGGCTTTTTGAGCAGTGGTTTGATTATAGCAAATTTCAGGGCAGTGGGGACATGACCAGCTTGAAGGGAAAGGTTAATGAAATGAAAGGTTTAGGAGATTTATTTCCAGAAATGGTGTTTGAAGTGTTATCTACTCTGACAATGCAAGGACTTTTTAAAAGAGCTGATCAGGATCTAAAATGTTTGGGGACTGTGGAGTCGAAAGAAATACAGGAATTGTTTGCACAGAAGAGAATTTCTTGGAAATACATTGTGGGGCGAGCCACCTGGTGGGAGCACTTGGTGAGGTCAGTCAAGACGTACTTTTGGAAGGTACTTGGAAGACACTAATAGGTGAAGTGGAGACTGTGATAAATTCCTGCCTACTTACTTATGTTCTTACAGAAAGTAGTGAACCCTCACCTCTCAAACCAGCTCATTTCATAACTGGACAAAGGCTTACGACTCCTCCCTCATACCCGGTCCGCCATTCTAGTTCAGATAAAATGAACACCACGCAGCTTAAAAGGAGATGGCAGTATCGACAGAGATTGATTAACCATTTCTGAAATTGTTGGAGGAAAGATTATTTGATGGAACTTTGTTCTGCACATTGCGTAAATTTGTTCAACCGATCTGTGCCGTTTAAGGTTGGAGATGTTGTATTGTTGCATGTCTGAAACATGATGATTGGTTTATTATGCAAGCCGATGTGTCGGCCTTGTGGCATGAGGAAGTCATATAAGCATGGTAAAATCGAGCATGGCCACCTTTATAAAGTGACACCACCCTGCCCCTGGTGTGTCAGTGATGGGAGCGAAAAAAAATAAGGGATGCTTCGCGATAACTACTTCCCACAGCATTAGTTGGGGCTAAAGCTATTACCAATTCGATTGAGATGTTCATAGCTGCTGACATGAGGCCATACTCCATTGTAGAGAACAAATGGTGTAAAAATATGGTGAAAGTGCTTGAGCCATGGTATGAAATCCCCTTGCACACCACTTAAGTACTAAGGTTGCATCATAAATTTATGAACATGAGAAAGAAAACAACAGTCGAGTTATCCAAGGCATCCTCTATTGCCCTCATCACAGATAGGTGGACCTCCATTGCCACGGAAAGCTACATGACTATGACTGCTCACTACATCACAGCAGAGTGGGAGACGAAAAGTCCAGTGCTGCAGATGTAACAGCTTCAGTTTTACAGTACACTGCGTTGTATGGTGACAGAGGGAGGCGCACACCAAGCTTGGAGTTGCTTTATTCCTTGTAAAACAGAAAAAAACACGGGGCGTCACTCATGTCTTACACTGGCATCTCTTCACATTCAGGCAGATTTTCACTGCCACTCAAACCAGTTAATGAATATCAACCTTCATCAGCTACACTATGTACAGACAATATATCCCATAAAATTATGCAGTAAACCAGCATAAAAATACAAAATTTGCACATAGTATCAATACTTAAGTTGATAAGCCTTCAGATATTCTCTCAAATGTCTCTTCATGAAGTAAATAAAAGCAAAGCAACATGTATACCTTTTGAAATAGGAAAAAATCATGGGGTGTCACTCATATCTTACACTGGCATCTCTTCACATTGTATAAAAGAAACACAGTCTTATACAGTGCATTCAGAAAGTATTCAGACCCCTGACCCCCTATTCACTTTTTTTCACTTATGTTATGTTGCAGCCTGATGCTACAGTCGTTTAAATTCATTTTTTCTCTCATTAATCTACAGTCAGCACCCTATAATGACAAAGTGAAAACAGAAATTTTGATAATTTCTTAAAAAGGAAAAACTGAAATATCACATTGACATAAGTATTCAGACCCTTTGCAACAACACTTGAAATTTAGCTCAGGTGCCTCCCATTTCTCTTGATCATTGCTGAGATATTTCACCTCTGTGAGTCCACCTGTGGTAAAATACATTGATTGGACATGATTTGGAAAGGCACACACCTCTCTACGGAAGGCCTCATAGCTGACAATGCATATCAGAGCAAAAACCAAGCCATGAGGTCAAAGGAACTGCTTGCAGAGCTCAGAGACAGGATTTCTGCAAGGCACAGATTTGGGGAAGGTTACAAAAAGAAAAAAAATCTGTTGCACTTAAGGTTCCCAAAAACACAGTGGCCTCCGTAATTCTCAAATGGAAGAAGTTTGGCACAACCAAGACTCTTCCAAGAGCTGGTAGCCCGGCCAAGCTGAGCAATTGTAGGAGAAGGGCCTTGGTAAGAAAGGTTACCAAGAACCACAAGTCACTGTGATACTACTGTGAAACCAATATTGAACTGTTTGGCTGCAATTTTAAACATTATGTCTGGAGGAAAATAGACACCACTCATCAACTGCCCAATACCATCCCAAAATGATTGTGGCAGCATGATGCTGCTGTTTTTCAGCAGCAGGGACTGGGAGACTGGTCAGGGTTGAGGGAAAGCTGAGTGGAGCAAAGTACAGAGATATTCAGATTCAATTTATTGTCATTTTTATACAGGTACATAAAAACAAGATACTGTGCTGCAATTCAAAAACAATTTAAAAAGAAACCGTGTCAATTTGAGATAAATAAGTCAGTGCAGCATTAAGAAAATGAATACATACAAAAAATTAATAGTTAGTAATAAATAATAAATACTAAAATAGTTCAGGCTGAAGTAGTGTGCATAGTGGGGATAGACAGCCAGGACTTATTGTGCATTCAGCATTCTGACTGCCGCTGGAAGAAAGCTGTTCCTCAGGCAAGATGTCCTTGCTCGAATACTTCTTTATCTCCTCCCTGACTGCATTAGAGAGAAAAGTGTGTGAGAGGGGTGAGAGGAGTCCCGGATAATGCAGTGCCCTCTGCGTGTGCATCTCTGGCTGTAGATCTCCAGCATTGATGGCAGCAGGACACCAATGATGCTCTCTGCAGATGCTCTCTGCTGTTCTGATCACTCTGCTCAGTCTCTGTCTCTCTTCTGCTCTACTGTTTCCGTAGCAGGAAGCGATACAGTAGGTGACGATGCTCTCGGTGGTGCCACGATAGAACACAGTCAGGGCTGACTTGGAGAGGCCTGTCCTCTTCAGTCTACGGAGGAGGTGAAGACGTGGTTGTGCTTTCCTAACTACAGCTGTGGTGTTGTCTCTGGAGATCAGGTCTTCCCTGAGATGGATCCCAAGGAATTTGGTGCTCTGGACTCTCTCAACAACAGAACCGCTGATGATTAGTGGGGGGTGATGGGTAGTCTCAGCCTTCCTGAAGTTGATAATCATCACCTTTGTTTTTCCTGTGTTGAGAGAGGTTGTGGGAATTGCATCAAGTCATCATAATCTCCACCTCATCCCTATATGCTGACTCATCTCCATTTTTGATAAGACCAACAACGGTAGTATCATCAGCAAATTTAATTATATGATTGGTGTTATAAGTGGCAGTACAGTCATGTGTCAGCAAAGTGAAGAGTAGTGGTGTTACAACCCTAAAGATGAGAAATGTCTAGGGATATTAAGGGAAGCAACAAAGGTGGTTGTACTGGCATGTACAGCCGTTTATTTGTAGTGAGTTGGGGTAAATAACGGACACAAAAATGAAATACAAGGCAGTGGATACACAACACAGTGCAAAATATACACACCACACTAGCCTACTCTGTTACAAAAAAGAAATACTACCCTACCTGGTCCAAACAAAAAGAGCCTACCTAGGCTACTCTACACTTACCTGCTTAAAAACCAGTTTACAGTTGGGGCCGCCACTCAAAACCATAAGACAGCCAAAAATACAAGATCAGTGGCTAGTAAAACAAAACAAGACTGATACCAAAATAAAGTGCACAATTAACAAAACAGAGGCATCCCACTAGCTAAAGATTGTCAAACACTCAAAAAACGATTAAACCGAAGTTTACAATCTTGTCTAGTTAACACTGCGTTAACATCTAACAAAAGAACACGTGTAGGTTACACAAATCACCAATTTCAAAAGTACAAGTACAAGTACAAAGTACAGAGTCAAGGACAAAGGCGGACTGCTCAAGGTAAATCACAGCCGCACCGGTGGCTGTCATGGGAGCGCTTTTATGAGCCGGGAAGGGATGATTTGTCCGGCGTGGATTGGCCCAGCGGCAATTGAAAGGCGGAACAACCAGCAGGTGGGCAGCGGAGGAAACAGCACTGGAGGGCGTGGACTTGAGGAGGAGGGAGGGAATCCCGGGGATGCCGTGACGGATGCCGTGACGCCATGTCATTCACAAAATACAACTGACACCAAGAAAACTCACCATAATGAACAGAAAATAACAAGGCAGCGAATGTATTAAATATGCAATGAATGAATGATAATGAAAAAGGAGGGGACCGTAACAAGTGGACTCAAAACACATCCCTGTGGTGATCTAGTACTCACTGTAATGGTGTTGGATGTTCTGTTGCTGATTTTGACAGTTTGCCTTCTCTCTGTTAGGAAGTCCAAGACCCAATTGCAGGTGCTAGTGCCCACTCCCAGCAACTGCAGTTTCTCAACCAGCTGCTGTGGCAAGATTGTATTGAATGCCGAGCTGCAATCAACTAGCAGGATTGTAGCATAGGTGTTCTTGTCTTTCACGTGAGTGAGGGTAAGGTGGAGCAGGGTGGATATGGTGACTGATTTGCCCTGTATGCACACTGTAGAGGATCCATGCTGACAGGGAGGTGGGATTTAAAGGCCCCATAGTGTACACTTTTCCAGGGTTTTATTTTAACTGCTGATATCACTAGCAAGATGTATTTGTGGTTTTGAGTACCTGTGGTCTGCTGACAGCACGGTCCATTTAGCCAATCAGAAGAGAGAATCAACCCCTCTCCACTGATTGGCTGACCATTTTCTTTCCATTTTCCGTTGACTGTTTTCTGAGTGACATATGGTCGAGCCAATCAACCGATGTCACTGCGCAGTGCATTCTGGGATGTAAACAGTAGTGCCCGGCCATATTGTGAGGCCATATTGAGTGAGAAAAACAGAGCCAACGAGATACAGTAACTACTTGAAAACTTGTCAAAAGCAAATTATCATTTTATGTAAGATTGTCATGGCTACTGCCAAGTGTGATGTTATACAACCATATGTATTTGAGCCCAACTCCGATCCCAAACCACAGACAAAGCTGGCATTGTATTGTGTCGGGTTGATAAAACAGTCGGCACTGAAATGAGCCCAACAGACGAGCAAATTTGGACTAAAACCCTGCGGGACCCATGAAACCGGGACCTGAGCGTGATGTTATACGACCGTATGTGTTTGAGCCCGACTCTGATCCCGAACCACAGACGAAGCCGGCATTGTATTGTGTTGGGTTGATAAATCAGTCGGCGCTGAAATGAGCCCAACAGACGAGCAAATTTGGACTAAAACCCTGCGGGACCCATGAAACCGGGACCCTGAGCGTGATGTTATATAACCTTACGTGTTTGAGCCTGACTCCGATCCCGGACCACAGACGGCAGGAGACACCGAACCACCTCAAATCTGTTCATTACAGGATGTTTCAGAATGGTAAGATATTTTGGTTAAATATGTTGTAAATATCTTCTGAACTTGTTGCCCTGGGAGCAGAGGGGTATTGGCTAAGTTTGCTCACTTGTGAGCTTGTTGGCCAGGGAATGAAGTTGGACTGGCTAAGTTCGCTAGCTTGGTAGTTTGTTGCCTGGGGATGGAGGCGCTGTGGGCGTAGTCACCGTCCTTGACGTCAAGGATTAACGGAAGTGCAATCCGCTCGTTTTACAGGGACAGTTTCAAAAAACAGGCTGTGTGCACTTCTCGATTTATCATAGGTGTAATGTATGGGACAGTATTTATGTGGCTCCAAGACCTTCCCGATCACGCAAAAACAACGAAAATTGCATTTTTCAAGCCATGGGGTCTTTAATGTGGTCCATCACACCGCTCAAAGCATTTCATGGCAACTGGAGTTAGGGCAACAGGGCGATAGTCGTTTAGACAGCAGAGATTTGAATTTTTGAGCACTAGAACTATGATGGCAGTCTTGAAACAGGTGGGCACTACAGCTTGACGGAGAGAGGTGTTAAAAATGTCTGTAAAGACATCCTTTAGCTGATCTGCACAGCTCTTTAGGACATGGTCTGGTACATTGTCTGGTCTGGAGGCCTTCTGAGGATTTATCCTCGAGAAGGCCCTCCTAGCACTCTAGGCAGGAAGCTGCAGAACCTGGTCAGTGGGTGATGGTGTCAGCCTTTGTGCACTCCTGGTGTTGGTGGCCTCGAACCGGGAAAGAAACCTGTTGAGGTCATCAGGGAGTGATGGGTTGTTACATTGAGCTGTTTTGGCTGTAGGTTTGTAGCCTGTTGCTGTCTGAAATCCCTGCCACAGGCTCCTTGTGTCCCTGGTGTCTTCAAAGTTCTTCTCCAAGTTCCTCCCATACTGTTTTTTCACCTCTCTGATCCCCCTTTTCACTTTGTTCCTTGCCTCCTTATATGCTGCAGCATCACCGGATTTAAAGGCAGCATCGCAGGTCCTCAGGAGTGAATGATCCTCCCCTGTCAGCCATGGCTTGTGTGTGGCACGTGTTTTCACAGTTTTGACCACAGTCACATCATCAATACATTTAGAGACAAATCCCATTACTGCCTCTGTGTATTCCTGCAGGTCGATAGAGTCCCCAGATGAAGAAGCATCCCTGAAGATGCTCCACTGTGTGCACTCGAAGCAGTCTTGTAATGCTGGTAGAGCATCCTGTTGCCACACTCTGATGCTTTTCATTTCAACTGACTCTTGTCACACTCTGGGTCTATATGTAGGCTGCAGAATGACAGGTGGTCTGAACTGCCAATATGTGGTAGTGGGGCTGCTCTATATGCCTCCTTGATGTTAGTGTAAACAAGGTCTAACATGCTGTTACCTCTAGTTGCACTGTCCACATGCTGATAAAAATTAGGTAGCACACTCATCAAACATTGTCTTATTAAAATCCCTTGCAATGATGTAAAGTGCATCAGGGTGAGTCTGCAGTTGGCTAATATTGTAAAGTTCCATCACAGCTATTTGCTTATCTGCACTTGGAGGGACATAAACTGCAATAATAAATGCTGCTGTGAATTCCCATGGGAGGTAAAAAGGTCGACACTTGACTACCATGAACTCCACTCCACAACAGTGCTTGAAGATTGTGTTAGCATCTCTACACCATGAGTCATTTATATAAACGGCCAGGCTTCCTCCCTTGAGCTTACCTGAGGTTGAAGTCACCCTGTCTCCTCTGTGTAGCATTAGCCCTGTTGGCTCGATTGCAGAGTCTGGTAGGTTGTCTTTCATCCACGTTTTGGTGAATACATACAACCAGCAGTCCCTCAGTGCTCTCCGTGTAGCTCTCTAAAGATTTATATGGTCCATCTTCCTGTCCAGGGAGCGGACATTTGCCAACATGACAGTGGGGAGAGCTGGTCTGAACGGGTTAGCTCTTAGCCGAGTGCTAACGCCTCCGCGTCTCCCCTGCTTCCGTGACCTGTCGCAGCGCTGACAATGGTACCTCCTGGTCAGTGTGGCTTCAAGCAAGGCCGCGGTTGTGTTCGCAGTCCGACGTAGCAAGCCAAGCCCACTTAGTAGGGATGAAACACTCGAGTTGAGACTCCTACAGCAGTTTCTGATACTTAACAGGAACTCATGGTTGTAGTTGTATTCTCCTCTGACATCAGATATACAAGCTAAAGATTGTATTGTACAATTTAAAGAGTCAATGCTCGTAGAGGCCACCGCAAATGTTGGTTGCGCCACCATGTTGGTCTTGACTCTGTCTGAACTCTCAATGAAACCCTGTTCTACAGCACTCAGGACCTCAAACTGGGCTGAAGGTTCACCTTCCAACATGACAATGACCTTAAGCACACGGCCAAGACAACACAGGAGTGGCTTAGGGACAGCTCTGTGAATGTCCTAGAGTGGCCCAGCCAGAGTCCTGACTTGAACCCTATCCAATATCTCTGGAGTGACCTGAAAAAGGCTGTCCACCGATGGTCCCCGCCTTTTTAGTGATCCATTGCACCCCTACAAAGCACCAATAGAACTGAAATTTTGTCCTGACCTCTAGTAAAATTAATCCTGCCTGGACAAGGCAGGATTAATTCTGGCTCTTTTTACATACAGGATGCTGTCAGAATAGAAGAAATGCCAGTGTATTCTTGTGTCTGTGGCTATGTTGGTAGTTACACCAAATCAGTTTTGCAAAACAGTACAAAGAGTTGCAGGGGCGATTCATTGATTCCATGACACCTCCCGTAAGTCATGTGGTTATAATTTATTAACCAGCAAAACTACAGCATTTTAGTCCACCTTCTTTCATCACATGCATTTTCATACAGTGACCTCTGAAGCAGCTTAATTTGTTAGGAATACGCAGATTTAGTGAAATAATGAAAATAAATAGACTATACAGTGTAATTATACCGTGAAGGATTAAATCTTTCTGTTATAGCTTATTCTGCTCATTCAAAACTAATAGATGTTTTCGTGGCTAGGACTAGTCATATTGTCTGTAGCCTCTCTTCTCTACCATCCATCTTCCTCTCAGTGTGGGAGGACAAGTGTGAAGCCTCCCTCCTACCCAGGCAGAGTGGAAAAACTCATCTGTCCTCTAGCCACCCATCACTGCCTTGTTATCGCTCTTTCTCTTGCTGTCTCTCTGTCTGTTTTCCAACAACCCCCCCCCCCCAGAGCTATTTATATAGATGAGAATCTCATTTCACCAAAACCTAGCACATGGCAGAGTGATGACAAAACACAACTACAGAGATAACTTATCCAGCTATCCAAGCTAAGGAAAGGGGCAGTGGTGAATGAATGACTGCAAAAGGAATACAACAACACCTAATACCTGAGGCACTGGACACTGCCAAACAAAGGCTCACAGCCCTGGCTACCCAGCTGAACAATACTGGAAAAGCATATGGGTGAAGGAGGAATCTCATAACACCAATGCTCAGTGGCTGGCACATCTGAGAGCAGACCACAGCGATCTCCCAGAACAAGAACCACAAACCATCACAATAACAGACATCCAAGAAAGAGTGTCAAAACTGACATGATTCACACCCACTGTTTAAAAAAGCTAACTGCACTCCATAAACAGGATCCTAGGAGCCTTCATTAAGAACTCAATGAGAATGTGGAGGGTAACTCTAGAGGCTAACTCCAAGCCTGCATTTACTCCTGTCAATGTTTGCCGATATTAAGACGAAACTCTGAACATAACCTGGTCCGGAGCAGGTTGTCTCTTGTTTACTAAAAGCAGAAACCACAATGAACAAAGTTAGTCTCATATTTTTACCAGTTAATTTGTGGATGGTTGGGTGGTTAAATTCATCTTTAAAGGCAATAAAGATGTGAAAATAGAATATGTTAAGTATGTTTATAGAAGGCTATATTGACACTGATAAGCTGTGCATGTATTATGGTTGTAAAGTGGATATTTATTAATTCAGTATGCTATTGCAATTGTATATTAAGCAATATACATAATAGCCACATACAGCTCTTTACATCTAAATATACACTCAAACTCATTTTCACTTAAATTTGGATTGTGACACCTTGGAAACATTGAAAATGTAACATATGCAGACTGTTTGCGGAGTGGATGTGCCATGAAATGTGTCTTTTTACCGCCCACTCCTGCAGTGCATGTACATCGTAGGTTTGTTTGATACTTTAGAAATCGACCGACTACATTATGCTATGTAAGGGATAAATTTAGATCACTGCGAGATCAAAACAAATGCTGACAGGCTGATCAAAGCAAGAGTCATTTCCTGTGTACTGGTAGTTAAAAATGACTTGACATGTAAAAGAGCCACAAACACATAGTGTAAAAAAAAATATTAATAGAAGGTGTCTATTCTTACATTTTATTACTAGCTGGCTGCTAGAATGTGCTACTGTAGGTGCTTTATGAGTCAAGAACCTCTAATGGTTTGTAATGCAACACCACTGAAGCCCATAATAACCATTTAGGACACAACAGTTTTGTACTTTTAGTAAATTAGTCTATCTAGGAATAAATGCTCATATTTAGATCTAAAATCAACCTGTAAACATTAGTCCAAAAAAGTGCTTTTGTGGATATGCTCACTGAACATTCTTCAAAATGTACTTCGAATTTTGAGGTAATGAGTATTTGGAGGTCAGTGAGTAAAGGGCAAGTTTTTATTCGGCCAAGTTCTGTTAAAAGTTCATCGGTTAATAACTGAATCACTTTTTCCAAACATTATACAAGGATACAAGGATACAAGGATACAAGGAAGTTTATTTGTCATTATACAACAGGTTGAATAATGAAATTAAAGTGTGGTTCCCTCTTGATTGATTAATTGATTGTATAGAAAATAAAATTATTAAACATGGAGGAGTGCAGATGGTGCATTTAGTAGTCTCACAGCCTGAGGGAAGAAGCTGTTCTGTAGTCTGGTGGTACGGCAGCGGATACTTCTGTATCTTTTGCCTGATGGCAGCAGGGTGAACAGGCTGGGGTGGGTGTTGTCTTTTAGGATCCTTTTGGCTCTGCGCAGGCACCTCACCTCCCCGATATCACTGATGCTTGGTAGATGGGTGCCAATGATGTTTTGGGCAGTTTTAATCACTCGTTGCAGAGTCTTCCTGTCCTGGGCCGTGCACATCCCATGCCAGTTTGTGATGTTTCCAGTCAGGATGCTTTCAATCGCTCCTTTGTAGAAGCTGACAAGAACTTGGCGTAGGAATTTTGCTTTCTTAAGTTTCCTTAAGAAATACAGCCTTTTCTGGGCTTTTTTAACCAGGGCAGAGATATGTGAAGTCCATGTTAGGTTCTCTGTTATGTTGATTCCCAGGAACTTAAAACTGCTCACTTGCTCCACCTCAGCTATCAAAACTAAAAATCAACTATCAGCTCTTTGGTTTTGCTGACGTTGAGCAGAAGGTTGTTGTCTGTGCACCATTCTGCAAGATGGTTGATTTCCTCCCGATATGAAAACTCGAAATCCGGCCGATGATGGTGGTGTCATCCGCGAACTTCACAATAGAGTTCTCTCCATGACGGGGGTTGCAGTCGTGGGTGTACAGCGTGAACAGGAGGGGGCTGAGCACACAGCCCTGGGGCGCTCCATTATCTTCTTCTTAGGGATGGTACTCACCACACCACGTTTCATGTGAACTTAATTATCAGCCTAGAAGAAATATCTAGGTAGTTGCAGTGTTTCACAAACCTTTTTGTCTTCAGTACCCCCTTTCCCTGATTTCTGAATCCAAGTATCCCCTTTACCTGACCTGACTACAGCATTTTGCTTAGAAAACAGAAATCCATAGCTGCCATGCAGTGAATGAATAATAACCAACCTTTTGTAGAATGAATGGACTGAAAAACTTGCAGTCATGAGCAGATTTATTTTAACACTGTGGCCATGACATTTCAGTATGTCAGTGATTCAGGTTTTTTCTTTGGAACTGTTTTTTTTTTCTGGTATAGTTGTATTTCATGTTTTACCACCAGGGTGCAAGATGAACAGTGTCCATCTAGTTTGAAAAATTGTCAAAAATTAAATTTTCAAGTTTTTTTTTTCTTTCTTTCTTTCTTTCTTTCTGTCTTTTTTTTGCCATTTCAGTAATAAAGAAAGAAAGAATGATGCATGGAAATACAAGAGGGACTGGCAGCACAGCTGGCTCTTAACAAGGGGAGAACATAAGTGTGCTACCTAGCAAAGAGATGATGAGGTGTGCCTATGTGTCTGTGTTAGTTTAATGGTAGGTTAATTCTCCTGATAACAACCTACCAATCCACCACAGCTGATCTCCAGCAGAAGGACCGGGAGTTGCTGGAGCTCCTACAGGAGAGGGTGACTCTGTTCTGTGAGCTGGCAGAGGTGAGAGGGGGTCAAGAGTCTCCACCCCCTCCTAACACACGTTACCTGTTCAGGGCTGACACACCTCAGGCTCCCCGGGCAGAGAAATTCCTCCTGGATGCTACAGCTGAGGGTAACACATTTGATCACATGTAAAAATGTTTGTTATGGTTTGATTTAATCCCTTTTAAGTCCCAAATAGGTAGCTTTTTGCCTCATAATACAGTACAATGAAAAGAAAAACAATCCTAAGAGAGTATTTACAGGTGTGCTAGATAATGGACTGAGAGCTGTAGACAGTCAGTGGCACTGAATTAAGGACGTCATGCACCTCTCTCACGCACATACATGCTACACTGAATTGTCTGTCATTGATATCTGAAGGACATTCCATGTAATTAAAACAAAGTCCACTGAAATGATGACCATGAGGAGAGCATGGCTGAAAGACTCAGTGACAGGATACTATTGGCCAAGTGCAGGTTTCAAATATTGTATTCAAATTAGTACATTGTTTTATATATCTTATAATGTGAATATGAAACTGCATAGACACCATCCTGAAAATGAACCCACAAAATTCAGTATCTTGAAATGCAACGCAAATGTGTAATTGTTTTAAAAGATTTAAATCTTGCAAAACAATCACACGTGTGGGTTCATTTTCAGGGTGATGTTTATGCCCTTCCATAGTGAACATTTAAGGAATTCAAACATTTAATATTGAATGTCTGTTGTTTTTTCTGTTTTCTTAGTGGACAGACTGAGTGAGCTCCTTCTTGGCTCCAGTGTGGAAATCCCTCTGCCCTGCTACCACAACCACACAGGAGTGCTAGTTATCAGTGAGTCAACATATTGCCCCAAGTTCTCTTTCTGAGCCTGCATTTTGTGCCATGTGAGGGCCCTGATCCCTATATTTAAATGCCTAGCTTTTAGATGTTAGATTTAAACTTTTCACTCTGAAATAAGAAATGCACCTTCTCTTCAAATCATAGTAGTGGTAGTAGTAGTATAAAAGTTATTATCACTGAAAACTACTTATTAAGTTATTAGCCAACCCAATATATCTGCATGCCAAACTACATTTTTGAAAATGCTGTAATCCTCAAAAATGTCATGAAGAATTAACCCTCCTATTATCTTTGCAATCAGTGTCACCCCATTAAATGTTTAATATCTCTAAATATTTGATTAACAGTTTTTTGTTTTTTGTTTTTGTTTTTTTTTGTTTTGTTTTTTTTTTGTTTGTTTTTTTTTGCATCATATTTAATGACTTTTTCTAATTTAATTTGCACCACTGGGTAAATATAAAATTAATGTAATGATGTGTTTTCAATGTCTTGGACACATTTTGTACACATTAATGTTTCTATGGGGTCAATTTGATCCCAGGCTGTTTTACCTGGATAAAACATTTTACACACATTTGTTTTAGATGACACTAAGAGAATATATCATGACATTTATAATCCTCAAAAAACTTCCCTCTGCCTTAGGGTCCTCACCAAATATAACCACACCTGTAGTAACATAACTACACCTGTAGTAACATAACCACATCTGTAGAAACAGAACCACACTTGTAGTAACATAACCACACCTATAGTAACGTAGCCACACCTGTAGTAACATAACTCACCTGTATAGGGATGGGATTCTTAACAAGAACCGGTTCTCAGTGGTCCGAATCCTTGGACTCCTTTGCCGAAATGCTTAACAATTCCACTATCGAGTCCGCTGCGCATGCGCTGTAACGTCATATGCACACTGCGTTGTTTTAGAGTCAGCATGGCGTCAAGGCAGAGGCGTTAAAAAGTTTGGTTATACTACGCTGAAAGACCACAACAGAGCCACTTGCAATGCTTGCAAAACTTCTATTTCGACAAAGGGGTGAAGTACTAGTCGCACGCAGAAACATTTGCCCACACAGCATGCAATTACTTTGCAGGAATGTGACGTTTACGATACGCTCCGGAGTGACGCTGACATTAATGAATCTCAACCAAGCAGCAGCAGGAGTGCTGCCAAAGCTAGCACGGTCAAAGCTAGCACGGCTAAAGCTAGCATTGTCTAGTAACATGTTAAACTGTTATTTTTCTACATTAGAATTCCTGACTTGATTGAATTTGTCACTGCTGGACTGGTTTTATTTTTGGCAGCTCAGCTCATATACCCTTTTAAAAAGGAAGGAGCATTGTCTAGTAATGTTAAAGTGTTATTGGATTTTAATTTCTACATTAGAATTTCAGATTTTTTTTGTAAAATGTCAGTTTTGTGTTTGGGTCACTTATACATTAGGTTTGTTTAAAGTTATTTAAAATGTATTTATTTATACATACTGTATACGCCGTAGGGCTAGGTATCAGTACGCAATACCCTTTAAGCTATCAACGGAAATATTTTTTTTTATTTTAAAATTTTTTATATTTTTAAAATTAATATTTGTTTTGTACCATTTTGTACCGTTATTTAATAAATATTTCTGTAATTTGAACACTCAAATGTAGTTGTGTAAAAGTTATTTGGATGGACAGGAGTGGTGGCATTTTAACAAGACAATGATATAAAAGAAAGTTAATACAAATAAACCCATTTGTACATTTTTTTCCTCCCCTTGCCCAGTGAGATTCGATAAGAGAATCGTTAAAGAATTGAATCAATAAGCAGATTCGATCATGGAATCGGAATCACTAAAATCTTATCAAATCCCATCTCTACACCTGTAGTAACATAACACACCTATAGAAACATGCCTGTAATAACACAACAATACCTGTAGTAACATAACGACATCCATACTAACACAACCACACCTGTACTAACATAACCACACCCGCAGTAAATACCTGTCCTAACGTAACTACAGATGTAGTAGTATACCTGTACTAACATAACCAGAGCTTTAGTAACATAACCACGACTGGAATAGCGCAAGAACCAAACCCGTAAAAACTTTGATTTTGGGGTGGGGGGCTGCTTAGGTAGTCAACAAGACAGGTTTGACACATAAACTTGGGTAAGAATTTTGATTAAAATCATTATCTGGGGGTTTAAATTACTGCGGTCAAACTGACCCCAACTGATAAAAAAAATAGTTAAATTTTAAGGAAACAGGAGGGTTAAATGTTGAATATCAGCTAGATGTAGTGTAAAATTGTCAACAGGATAGGCACTAAATGGCCTTTTTACATACTTTATTGTAGTGCTTTTTCTTTCAATCACAGAATCTTTCACAATCTTTTCTTTTGCACTGCAATTTCTGTGCTTTTAAATTAAATACATACAAAGAGGGGAGAAACAAAGGGCACAGCACCAAAACACACACCAACATCCGAAGAAAGAGAGAAAAAAAAAAGAGGGGCTCCAATGTAAGTGTGTGTGTGTATGTATGTGTGAGCGTGACGTGCGTGTTTGCTTATGCGTAAGCATATCTATCTACACTCTGGATTTGGAGAGATCAATTATTTTTCTTACTGTAAGTTCAGGGTAAAATTTATTCCAGTTTTCTATAGCGTTTCTAACTATTAATGTGAGTTTTTCCATTTCTAGCACTTGCTCTACAGTGCTGTGAAAAAGTATTTGCCCCCTTCCTGATTTCTTTTTTTTTTTGCATATTTGTCACACTTAAATGTTTCAGATCATCAAACAAATTTTAATATTAGACAAAGATAACTAGATTATTAAGGGAAAAAAGCTATCCAAACCTACCTGGCCCTATGTGAAAAAGTAATTGCCCCCCTAACCCTAATAACTGGTTGTGTCACCCTTGGTGCCAACAACTGCAATCAAGCGTTTGCGATAACTGGCAATGAGTCTTTTACATCGCTGTGGAGGAATTTTGGCCCACTCTTCTTTACAGAAATGTTTCAATTCAGCCAAATTGGAGGGTTTTCGAGCATGAAAGGCCTGTTTAAGGTCATGCCACAGTTTCTCAATTGGATTTAAGTCTGGACTTTGACTAGGCCACTCCAAAACCTTCATTTTGTTTTTTTTTTTTAAGCCATTCAGAGGTGGACTTGCTGGTGTATTTTGGATCATTGTCCTGCTGCATAACACAAGTGCGCCTGAGCTTGAGGTCATGAACTGATGGCCGGACATTGTCCTTCAGGATTTTCTGGTAGAGAGCAGAATTCATGGTTCCATCAATTACGGCAGGCTGTCCAGGTCCTGAAGCAGCAAAGCAGCCCCAGACCATCACACTACCACCACCATGTTTGACTGTTGGTATGATGTTATTTTCATGAAATGCTGTGTCAGTTTTATGCCAGATGTAATGGGATGCACACCTTCCAAAAAGTTCAACCTTTGCCTCATCAGTCCACAGAATATTTTCCCAAAAGTCTTGGGGATCATCAAGATGTTTTTTGGCAAATGTGAGATTAGCCTTTGTGTTCTTTTTGGTCAGCAGTGGTTTTCGCCTTGGAACTCTCCCATGGATGCCATTCTTGCCCAGTCTCATTCTTATTGTTGAATCATGGACACTGACCTTTACTGAGGCAAGTGAGGCCTGCAGTTCTTTAGATGTTGTTCTGGCTTCTTTTGTGCCCTCTTGGATGAGTCGTAGCTGCACTCTTGGAGTATTTTTGGTAGGCCAGCCACTCCTGGGAAGGTTCACCACTGTTCCAAGGTTTCTCCATTTGTGGATAATGGCTCTCACTGTGGTTCACTGGAGTCAAAAAACCTTAGAAATGGCTTTGTAAACCTTTCCAGACTGATTGATGTTAATTACTTTGTTTCTCATCTGTTCTTGAATTTCTTTAGATCGCAGCAGGATGTGTTGCTTTTTGAGATCTTTTATCCTGCTTCACTTTGTCAGACAGGTTCTATTTAAGTGATTTCTTGATTCAACAGGTCTGGCAATAATCAGGCCTGGGTGTGGCTTGTGGGGGCAATTACTTTTTCACATAGGGCCAGGTAGATTTTGATAGCCTTTTTCCCTTAATAAATGAAATCATTATTTAAAAACTGTATTTTATATTTACTTGGGTTATCTTTGTCTAATATCAAAATTTGTTTGATGATCTGAAACATTTAAGTGTGACAAATATGCAAAAAATATGAAATCAGCACTGTATCAATACAGCACTGTATTGTGTTGTACCATGAGTACAACACAATAGCATAAGCATAACAGTATAAGCATTTTAAAAATATCACTGTCCCTACCGTTAATCTTGAGGTTTGTGTTAATACCCAAAAAGCTTTCAGGAGTGAGTGGTTCCTTAATCTCAATAATATAATTAATATCTCTTGCTACCTCTTGCCAAAACGCTTTAATTGCTGGGCATGTAAACAGTATATGGGTATGGTTTGCTTTTTTCTCTCCACAGCCTCTCCAACAACTTGTACCTTCTTTTGGATTGTTTTTTTTTTTTGTTTGTTTGTTTTTTTGTTTTTTTACATCTATCTGGTGTAATAAAATATCTTTGACTTATTTTCAAAGCATACTCTTTCCAATGTTTAGACTGTGTTACTCTAAACTTTTCTTTAACGGAATCTTCCCACACCTCATCTGAAATATTTACACATAGTTCTTTCTCCCATAGTTTCTGTGCTTTACTTTCCATAAGTGTTACACTTTTCTGTAAATACTTGCAAGTTTTATGGTGCTTTTTCTTCTATTTACTGGAACAAATGCTAATATTTCATTCCCTATCTCCCCTTCTGCATTCTGTTTGAAACAGCTTCTTACTTGAAGATATTTAAAAAACTGTTTTTGTTCTAAACCATATCTAGAAGCCAGCGTTTCATATGTCTCTGGGGTATTTTTATTGAAGAGTTATGAGTATAAAATTAATCCCTTCCTGGCCCAGCATTCTAAGATCTGTTCTATGTGGATGAAAGTCTGGGTCATATACCAAGAAATTGTATATGACCCAGACTAGGTTAAATAAATAATTATATCATCTGCATATAGTGCTAGTTTAAGTACTTCTATCTATCTATCTATCTATCTATCTATCTATCTATCTATATAGCTATATACATACATACACACACACACACACACACACACACACACACACACACATATATATATATACTAGGCAAAAAAAGTTCTGCACCGCTTTTCAGTCTATAATTTCTCCCCTTTATTTATACCCAATAGTGTTGTATCTTATACCGTTGTAAAGCCTGATTCGTCCTCTTTCCAATGAGATACAACTTGTAAGGATCCTGCATTTCTGGAATGAGTGACACCGGTAATTTTGTGGGAAGCGACCAATTTTTTTTTTTGACAAAATCCCCTAACTCACTCCAGAATTTAATTTAATCCTACAAAGTGTAGATAGTTATTGCTATGAGTGCATGTTTGTAAGTGGGTATGTATGTATGTAGGAGTATGAGTGGAGTATGTGTCAGTGTGATAGCCTTGGAGCCGTTTTGGGCATAAAATAATAAAGGGGACATTGAAACAAAACATACAGAGGACAATAAACAGAAAAAGCCTGGGTTCCATCTGTACCACCCCCATATTAGGTAGTATCTCGGGTAACTGATGTTGTAAATATCTGTATGATCCAGGTATCAGCCCACAAAGTAAGCATGTACATACCCTATTGTGTCAGCTTGTTTTATGTGCCCCTATCCCCCTTCAAATGTATGCGTATTTATTACTGACCAAAAAAACAAAACAAAACAAAAAACATTCTATTTAGGGCTTAGTTCCTCTTTATTCTTTTTCATTAACTCTGAGGCAAATTGAAGTACATATATCTGGTAGTGACAAACAAAAAGAGAAAAAAGGTCAAGTGGGGTGTTCTCATAAAATTAAACTAAACATCCAATTCTTTGCACAAATTTCTCAAACATATTTCCCCCCTAACTTAGAGTTTCCTTTTAAGTAGGAATGGATAAGTGTTTACATCAACAACAATTCATTTTTTGTTTAGACAGTAACAATCACATACCCCCCCCCCCACCACATCAATCTTCCACCCTCTCACCTACCTCCCTGCACACACATGCTCAAGCACACACACATCATCGATCACTCCCACAGTTGTCTACTCCCTTCCGCACTCACACAAACACACACACACACAGACGCGCGCGCGCGCACACACACACACACACACACACACACACACACACACACACCAGAAGGAGGAGAAAAAAAAAAAAAAACAAGAGTCCTGTCTCTCTTGGGCCTAGGCCATAGATCTTTCTTCTTGTCTTCTTTTTAATGTCCATTTCAATGCCAGTGGCAATTTTAAACACCTCAATTATGGGGAAAGAGAAGATAGAAATAGTGAAGAGAGAGAGGAACAAGGGAGAGACAGAGAAGACAGAAAAAAAGAAGAGAGACGGGCAACCGTCTGTGGGCATGAGAGAGAGATAGAGAGAGAGAGAGGGAGAGAGAGAGATTAGGAGAGGACCCCAGCATCATCCATCTTTGTGACGTACATTTCCACTGTCCAGTCTATGTAATTAAACTTCATTGTACATTTTCAGGAGGGTTTGTAAGGGAGCTCAATCAAACTACCGCCATGCCACCAGAACCCATGGCTAAATGACTGTTGTGTTTGTTGTGTTGTATGCAGATGGTCAGGAACTGTTGGTCAATGGAGGTCACGAATCCCCTGCAACAAAGGTCAGACTTTTTAAAATTTTAATTAGCAGCTGTTTATCTCCGTACAGTACAGTGTTGATTAATTTGGTTTGAAGAACTGCTTGTTTTAATACACTTTTTTCATCTCCTGCCTCTTGTGCTTTAAGGCTAATAAAGTGCGGATCGGGCTGCATATTTTTGTCTGAACCCAGTCTGAGCCCAAGAGCATAATAACGGAGCCCAAACTGAACCCAACAGGCATTCTTGCTTTTGTGTCCGAACCCAACCCGAGCCCAAGATTTTGCTGGTCCTCTATCACTAATTAACATTTACTGCCTGAGATAGCGCACATGTTGCCTTCAGTGTCGTCACATAAGGTCCAGCACTACACAGGAAGTTGCTCAGAACAGACATTAAGTCCATCATTTTACACTGAAATGACGCTGATGTGACCGAATCCAGCCCAAACCTGAATGTCATTTCTAAATATTTGTCAGAACCTGTCAGACCCTATCTCAGCCTGTTAGGTCCCAACAGGTCCCAACGGGCCCAGGTGGGAAATTGGGAAGTAGTTTATTAAATGATGCATCATCATGATTATAATCATCATAATGTTTTTTTTTGTTTGTTTTTTGTTTTGACCTCACTAAATTAATTTAATTATTTACTAATTTGTTATATTATGGTTATTATGTTGTAATATCAGAATACTATATTATAGTATGTTAGCATCTCTTATATTATTCCTGATCTGCAGTTATCTGTAATTCCAGTAGTGCCATTTTATTCAAGTAAGTATTTTTTTAAAAAAATGTAAAGTTATAATAATTACTTAACACACGGTACTCTTAGGGGTACCCTCTGTTTCTTCCAAAAAAGATGTTTCTCTAACACTCCTCTAATATTCCTCTTTTATGTTTTTTTAAAGGATCACAGTGGCGGTCAAGACAAGATACCAAGTGAGGTAAGGTTACTTGATCAAGTTTGTTGAAGACTGGTGTGTGTGGTGTGTATAGGAGAGGGGGGTAATTTGGCCTTTGATTTCAGTCTAAAGGATGTACTCCTGCATTAAACTGCCTCGGTTTTACAGGAGATCTGTCAGAGGTTGATGAATCTCAGTGCCTACCTCCATGCACTCCAGGTTAGTAGGTTGTTACACATCTGTAGCCATGTATAGCTACAACATTATTGTTCACTCAATCACTAAATCTAATGTTGCATTCCAGAGAGGTCAAATTCTGACTTCTTGCTAGAAAAAAAAATCTGCGTATCATGGCATTTCAAACTGGAATTCCACAGCCCTAGGGTTCTCAAGATGTAGTTATTTGATGCAATTTGCTAGCAGTTACTGCAGTTACAGTGTAGATTTAAACATATTCAGTTGAAAAACTGAGGTATACCAGCTCCGAAGTAGAATCATCTAAGAAAAACTTGACCATTGCTAACCAAGTTGAAACTGAAGGTGTGACTCATTCCTTGCCTCCTACAGGGTGCTGTTATCAAACAGGACTCCATCTTGGAACTGCTCCTGCGACCAGAGGGTGCCATGACTCTGGCTGCAGGTGGAGGCGCATGGCGATCCCAGTGGCGAGATGGTGTTGTGGGTGAGACCAGTGCAGGGTCAGCCATCGGAGAGCTGGCCTTGCTCCAGAGACAACACAGCTTGCTGCAGGAGGAGCTGTTGAGGCTGCGGGATGCTGAGGGCCGGCTGAAGGACAGTGAGAAGGCCCGGGCCAAGCTGGAGCGGCAGGTCCGACACATGAAGGTCAGCAGCCCTGCAGCTGCAGCCTCCCACCAGCTGGTGGAGCAATCTTCTTTGGTAATAACTGTTTTTAGTTTTTTGAAAAGCTTAATTTATCCAAGGAAACTTTGCTGATCTCCATGCCCTTTTCCTGCTTCCTGCAATATCCTGCTTCACATCAAGGTTATTACAGTTAACAAAAAACAAACACTTAAAAACTAAAACTAGATGTGAAAATTTATGTTGTATTTATGTTAGTTTTTAGTTAACATAAATTAAATTAATAACTAGACTTTATAAAAAATGAAAACTAACAAACAATATCGTGTACCAACTAACTAAACAACTAACTAAAATAAATGAAAAATATACAGAAAGCGTCTTTGTCAGTTTGGTCAAATGTGTGAGCACAACAAGCATCACTGATTCTTGGGAATTTGGATAAAACAGGTTTTAATTTTGAAAAAAAAAAAAAAGTGCTTTAAATTACAAAATCTGAAGGTATATCATTATAGGCCAAGGTCTTGGCTGTTCAGCAATGTACCGGTGCAACCTCCTCATTTTGCATTTTTTTCATAAAATAGGTTTTTCCAGTTATTAGGCTACTTTGTTTTTGTCAACACCGTCACCGTAATGTTTTTTTTTTTTTAATTTGAAAAACATATTTTTGTATTAAAGAGACTATTACTTTAATAACTCAACAGCACCAAAGAAACATATTGTAAGAATATTCATTTAAAACCAATATAACTGCCTCTGACGGTGGTGACACTAATGTGACGGTGGTGACAGTGGCCTCATTACAACATACATTTCCAAAATTTATACCACTCAAGTCAATGGCTTCTTGCTTAACAACTTTATTTAACTATTTGGTACAAAAAATAACAATCCTGAGCACTGTTATAAGCATTTTTCAGACTTCACGGTGGTGACAAAAACCTGCTCTTTCACATGATAAGCATGAGTTGTTCACATTAGCCAGCTTGTTTCCCCCCTGTTGCTACCTGCATCAGACCTCTTCTTAAAAAGTATACATTTATTCCATAATCTAATCTAATATTTTTTATACAGAAGTGACGGTGTTGACAATTTATGGTTGTGACAGTAGCAGTGTCCAAAAATATGAAGAGATTTAAGAGAAAATAGAAAACTTCCAGGAGCCTGAGCGGTCTTGAAGCATGCAGTAGAGCTGAAGGTTTGAAAAGGGCTCCTCAGGAATGTAATTGACCTTGTAGTTTTTTTAATTATTATTTTTTAAATATATATCTGACGTTGGTGACGAATATCTGGGACACATTTTGAGCAACCACAAAATAATAGTAAATATTGTTCAAAACTCATCATTTGTAGTTTTTAATACATATTATGATGTACTCTTTGTGGTAAAGATATTATTCAATGAAATTATTACTTTTTGTTGTTTTAATCAAGTTGAAATGATTATCTCCTATCCGAGGACAACTGGTTTTGTAGGCCACGGGCCAACATATAATCATTAAATTAATACAAATTAAAAATAAACCTATAAAAGAACCTTACAAATGTGCAAAGGACCCCCTGATTATGCCCTTGATTCTTTTTATTCATTAAAATGTTGTAAATTTCCAGCAGAAATAGCATTTTTCTTAGTGGGACATGATTTATCTAAATTCTCAAGAATCAGTGGCATGATGGGGTGTTGGTCCTGATGTTTATTGGGACTGGGACGTCTAGGAGTCAACTGCCTTCACAAAGTGTTGCGTTTGGATTGTAAGACCTATTCTGAACATCTTAAATCAAGACCCCGACAAACACCCCCATATTATAATAATAAAAAAAAGCTAAAACTCATACTGAAACTAATAAAACTACTAAACTAAAACTAAACATTTTGAAACATTCAAAAACAAATCTGAAACTAGCAAATCCACTCTGGAAACTAACTGAAGCTAAACTGCATTGAAAACAAAAATTAAAATTGAAAGAAAAATAAAAACTAATGAAAAATACAAAGCTATAATGCAGTTCTACAAATTTATACGGGCAGTTGACAACCACAGACTCCTGCTGTCTGTCACTGGGAGCCTCCTAGTACAAACAGTCTTTTATTCCCAAGTCCTGCAGTTGGGGCTTCAGCACTGATCTATAACATACTCTAAATATAATTTAATAATAGACTGCCCACCAAGGATGAAGCCACCTGCCTCCGCTTCCTTTGATATGCCCAGAGGAAGCAGAAGATGTACAGCATAGCTTGATAAAAACTCCTACAAGGAAAGGGTAAACAATTGACAGGTGGTTAAAAGAACGTTTGATATATAGGCGTACTGATATGGCATTTCTAACAGTAACAACAGTGTTTTACAGATCATTCCATTCATTTGCAAACTCACTAGCTAAGATATCTTAATTTTGCAGTAAGGCTAACAGACTGAGCTCATTCTCTACTACTAACTTAGAGCTGTCTATACTGTTAATGATACGAGCTAAATTAGTAGTCTGTATTCACTGTTTTACACATACAGTTTGTGATAAAAAAAAAAAAAAAAAAACGTCAGTTGCTGATAGAGGTAGATAGATAGATCTATTCAGTGATTATGCCTCTTCTGGAATAAAGTGTAAACAAATTTGGGCATATCATTATCACGTCGTGAGGGCTTCACATTTTATTACATCATCAGCAATTGGTGTCTTGTTCACAGGTATCTTCACAGTAGTTGAGGGAGAGGAATGTGTTAGTTATTCATCTTCATTTTTCAACATGCTTCTGGGGTTCACACTGCTTGATAATAAGTCTGCTGTTCAAACTTATAGGCTACCCACCTATTTCAAATAAAGTCCCCCTTCTCTCAATAATGTGTTTTTCTTATGTTTATGTCCCCTAAAATGTGTGATCTTCACTATACTGACTTTTATCTGTGCAAACTTTGTGACTAGAGACATGTTTTCACACTCCTCTACTGAAGTTAGAGGTGTGTGTGCACATCCTTAAAATCTGAGATGCAGACATAACCCGGGCCAGCTAGATTTGGCATGTCACAGTCAGTCCTGTCAGCTGATGAGATGTTGCATTGCTTATCTTTAGCAGCAGGTCTGCTGGTCAAGTTGCTGCTGCTCTCCAACTTAACTGCTGCTTCACATGAACAATATTAGTGTAACTAAGACATATGAGGAAGAAAAAAAATCATTGTTAGATTATCAAATATGGGACAATATTCATGGCTGTCACAGGATGTGATTTCTGTCCCTTGGCGAGGGGATGTTTTTTGATGGAAAAAATGTGTATATGTAATACTGATGAACAGAGATTATTTTGGGGGCTTTGTGGGGGCTTAATAAATGACTTGAGGGGGACTGTAAATTACTGAACAATAGTTCACTATTTGCTGTTGGCTTGCCTGTGAGCCATAATAAATCAGTGCACTGAGTTTCTTCACTTCCTTTCCTTTCTTATGTGCAGCCAGGGGCTGAGGTCACTCCCATGGTCCATATCCCACTAGAGAGCAAGGAATCAATGCATCAATCAGAAGGCATCCAGGACTGTAGTGACGCAGATGTGGATGTGACATCAGATGAGGATGATGGGATGGCATCAGGTCGCTCTGAAAGCCCCAGAGGTCAGTGCACACACACAAACACACAGCTCCCCTACACATACACTCCTGATCAAAATTTTAAGACCACTTGAAAAATTGCAAGAATTTACATTTTGCACTGTTGGATCTTAAGAAGGTTCTAAGTAGAGCTTCAAAATGCCCTCCGTGAAGCCATCTTCACCACTTGGAGCAACATTCCCACTAGCCTGGAAACACTAGCATCAAGTATGCCGAAATGAATTTTTGAGGTGATTAACAAGAAAGCTTTTTTGCCTTTGCCATCAGGAGGTCATGACAGTGTGGATAGCTGACAGAAAATGACACTGAATCCACATTTTTGCCAAGATTTGGGCTTTTAAAGGCTGTGGTCTTAAACTTTTGATCAGCTGGTGAACAGCCTATTTCAGTTTAATGGTTGTTTGCAATAAATTGCTTACTCTTTTTTTTTTTTTTTTTTTTTTTTTTTGTCTTACTCCCATTTCTTCTTTTTTCATTTTGAAGCTCTACTTAGAACCTTCTTATGATCCAACAGTGCAAAATGTAAATTCTTGCTATTTTTCAACTGGTCTTAAGATTTTGATCAGGAGTGTATCTTATTACATCATATTTATACACCATTGTGAAATATTTTATGTGGTGTCCGCATTGGGGATTTAAAGACTGTTAAATATTAACAGTGATCTCGTATCGTAGACTATTTGCAATGGTTTCCCTTTGACAAGTTGAGCAAGCTTTTATTTTCTCTAGGAAATGTCAAGAGGATGATTTTTTTTTTTTATTATTTCCTTGTACAGTGCTTCAGTTGTAGGACTAGTTTTGAGTTGATTATTGTACACACCTGTAGTGGTACAGCTAACAAAACTTGTGGAAGAAGATGGATAATGATGATTCAGACTGAAAATACAAATCAGTGAAACATCAGCTTCATAGTTGAGCAGGAAAATAAATGTCCACAGCAAGAATATCCCTATCAGTATACCCATTCATCTCAGATTCCATCTGAGATGTGCCTGCCCACATAATGCAAAACACACATATTCACACTGCCGCTTGCATGAGGCATTGATTTTGTGATGACATGAAATTGCTCCACACACACAAAATTGCTCATTCTCACAAAGACACACTAGTCCACTGCTCACCTCTCTCTCTCTCTCTCTCTCTCTCTCTCTCTCTCTCTCTCTCTCACTCTCTCGTGTGTGTGCGTGTGTGTGTTTACTGTTAACGCAGCATCAGTTCAGGTCTCTCTGTGTTCCATGTGTGGGTGGGAATGTTTTTCCATGTTATGCATTCACCCCCCCCTGTCCTTTCATCCTTCATCCTTTGTCCTTTTCTTTGCATCACTCTAATCAGTATTCAATTCTCATATTAAAAATTTCAACAACTGCTGACACTTAAAGGAATTTAATATACTATAAGAAAATATACTGATGATATACAGTAAGTACTCATTGTGCTATTGTACTGAATGTTATATAATCATTAGTCATTAACAAAGGCAACTAAACCCAGAAAAACTGAAATTCAGTTTGCTGAGGCTGTTCAGCAGATCCTAAATATAACCTATGTGGTGTGAGAAAAGCGTTAGTATGCGCCACTGCAAGTGAAATAAATATTTGACACAGATGTAAAGCTGCCTGCGGTCGTCTCATCAATGCTGTACTTATGCAAGAACATATTTTCTGAAACATCAATGGGCCTCATTCACCAAATTTTTGAAAGATTTGTCTTAAATTTCTTCTTAACCCTCGTGTGACCCCTGGACGTTTTTGTCCATTTTCAAAATTCAAAACTCCCTCACAGACAGTCACCATCCTCACCAGAGTTGATTTTTGGTGAGGTGGTGTCATTCTGGGTGAAATTTCAAAATCTCAACTTTCAGCAAAAAAATCCATTATTTGACCCTGTAATGCATTTTTAACCTATCCATGACCCTTCGTGGACAAAAATGTCCATTTTCTAGAAAGTGACCACCAAAAGATCACAGGGGGGTGATTTTTGGCAAGAGGGGGTAATTTTGGGTTAAATTTGAAAATCCCAACATTCAGGATGAAAATCCATTATTTGCCCCTGTAATGCATTTTTATCACACCCATGACCCTTTAAGTGGACAAAAATGTCCATTTTCTAGAAAGTGACCACCAAAAGGTCACAGGGGGGTGATTTTTGGCAAGGGGGGGTAATTTTGGGTTAAATTTGAAAATCCCAAATTTCAGCATGAAAATCCATTATTTGGCCCTGTAATGCATTTTTATCACATCCATGACCCTTCATGGACAAAAATGTCCACCTGTCATTTATCCCTTTGTTATTGTTGCTATTTGTACTTATTATCCTCAAAATCTTTGAAGTGACTCATATGGAGTTACACTAAATCACTTTTAACATGGATTTCAAGATTTTAACCCCTTCCAGGCCATTTTGAACACCTCTGGGGGCTGTTTCTATAGTGGGCAAAACCACTAAAAGGGGTGAAAGAGGTGTACCTTAGAAATAAAATCAATGAATGTGTGAGCCAGCAATACAGAGAAATGACTATCTGCATTGTTGCTTTCTCCCTTTTAGTTTCAACACGGTCAAGCAAACATTGTATCACTGGGAAAGTGAGGGGAGGAACTATCCGCTCTCTAATTCAGAATAAAAATCTGTTGCCATGGTGATGGTTAAAACAGGCTTGTACCACTTTCTAATCCAAACTTTATTGACAAAAAATAATACATACCAGCAAACCATACAATAATGTATGATATGCAGCATTAAAGAACCAAGATACATCCTGAGAAATTAAGAAAAAATATATATTCATATCAGCTGATTGTGTTTATCATTGGTAAACAGTGAAAAAATAATTAAAAGAGTACAATGAGTGATCAAATTAAATTCAAACCGTTATTTGGAAAGGTGGTCTCACTAAGATCAGGATGTATTTTATTTTTATATACCCAGCTGTCAAGGAATAAGATCAATCAGGAGAAACATATGCAAGTAATATTGAAACTAGAAATACCACCTTGTACTGAAGACTTTGCAGGAATTTAATAAAAGGTGTTAAGTGTATTTTTTGGTGAAATAGAAGATATCACTTCATTGACATGTTTTATTCAAGTTTCAGTGAGAAACATGTTTTCATCACTTGAAACTATTTTTATAGAGGAATACAGCGGACTGATAGAAAGTTTCATCACGGTGGATGGACTACCACAGAGCTGTGTGTGGTTGCAAAGGGGTGGAAAATTTCTTGTAAATTTCCAGAAACTTTCCAGAAACCTTCCATGGGAAGTTAAGCTGGGGACTTATTCCAAGTTAGAAACTTTCCATGGGAATTAATCGGAATATATGTGAATTCACAGGAATTAACTTGAAATTTGGGGTAATTATACAAACTTTATCATATACAGACATAAATATAAGCATTTTGCTTTGTTATATGCAGACATGCATGCAAACTAATACAAATTTTACAAGTAACATTTTTGACTTTGATTTATTTGTGAGTAAGTGATTATTTCATTGAACAACAAAAAACATCAGTGTGGAATAAAATAAACATATTTCCTGTGATCCCCCAAACATGTGTGTGTGTGTGTGTGTGTGTGTAAAAACACATTTTGATTTACTTTTTGCCAGCTAAAATTGAATACCATAGATCAAATATATTTACCCCAGTAACATCATCAAAACTTACTTAGTATGCTGTGTGCATGGGATTAAGGAATGGACAGATTAGGACAGAAATTCAACTGAATTAGCATTAAATCTGTTTTTGTTTTTGTCTTTGTTTTGAGGGGGCATGCACCCACATGCTACATGCTAACCAAGATCATGCTGCAAGCTGTTTTTTTCAACTACATGGAAGTTCCCTGTTATAACTTGTAATTTTGCAAATTTTCAGTTTATTACCATTAATTCCCATTAATTCTCATATATTCCTCTTAATTCCCATATATTCCTGTTAATTCCCATTGAAGGTTTCCAACTTTGAAAATAACTGAAATTTTGCAACCCTAAAGCTTTGGCTCGTGCGAAGGCATAAAAACAGTCTGAAATCAGTACAGTAGAACCATGATTATCTAAACCCCTTGGAAACAAAGGTATATTGGATAACTGAAATGTCAGATAATTGCAGTACTTAATTGCATATAGATAGATTGTAACGGGTCGGTTCTGAACCCAAATGCAACACAACTGACAAAAGGTGATAGTTGTAATGACTTTACTTGGATACTGTGAGAGATGGCAGACAACCAGCAGTAAAAGGGCAGATCCTGATGACACACAGCACAGTAGGCAGGTAGGCTTCTTGCAACAGGTCCTCAATCCACAATGCAGAGGCAGTAGTAACAGTGCAGCCAAACAGCAGACTCCCAAAAGGCAGAGGCAAGACTCAGAGTCAGAAATCAGAATGCTGATACTTTTACCAGGGGGGCGACAAGAAGCGAAGGTCAGGGACAGGCTGGGTTGGCAACAGAGAATCAATCCGGAGAGAAGTGCTGGATAGTCTCGCATAACGCTGAAGAACAATCTGGCAAAGAGCAGTGGGAGAGTGGAGCTTAAATAGTGAGCAGGCCAGGTGCAGCTAATGAGCCTGATGGCAAGGCAGCAGGGCAGGTGAGAATGATTGGCTGATTGGCTGGAGAGTGAGAGAGTGCACAGAGCTGCATACATAGTCCAAACTGTGACAGAACCCCCCCCTCAAGGGACGGCTCCTGACGTCCCAAAACCAGAAGAGGGTGGCCTGGAGGAGGGCTAGTAATCAAGCGAGGCTGAGCCAGGGACGGTGGGAGGGGCTTGGTGGAGGGATCCATCCTGAGCATCCACAAGGTCCGGAGAGTCCTCCAAGTCCGAATCGTCATCCAGTGGGACAGGGGGAGGAGGATGAGCTCTTGAAGATGAGCTGGTCAAGGCAGCAGTAGTTGAGGACAGACAGGGCTGGTCAGGGTTATTTCTGTGAAAGTCTGCAGTGAGCTGAGGGTCAACAATGAAGCTGGCAGGGACCCATGACCTCTCCTCAGGGCCGTAGCCCTCCCAGTCGACCAAATATTGCATACCCCGTCCTCGACGTCGGGAGCGCAGGAGGCGCCGGACAGCATAAACTGGACCACCCTCCACCATACGAGGAGGTGGAGGAGGTGGAGAGGGAGGCACTAGGGGGCTTTCCAGTGCAGGCTTGATCTTGGAGACGTGGAATGTGGGATGAATGCGCATGGTCTTCGGGAGTCTTAGCCTTACTGCCACAGGGTTGATGATCCTTTGGATGGGAAATGGACCAATGAATTTGGGGGCAAGCTTGTTGGACTCAACTCGAAGTGGCAGGTCTTTGGTGGAGAGCCACACCTTTTGGCCAACCTGGTAGACTGGAGCCTGAGAGCGATGACGATTGGCAGCAGAGGAGTAACGGTCAGCAGATCTTAGAAGGGAGTCGTGGGCCTGGGCCCAGGTACGTTGACACCACTCCATAAATGCTTAAACAGAGGGACAGGAGGCCTCTTTCTCAAGAGCAGGAAAGAGGGGAGGCTGAAACCCATACGCACAATGGAAGGGAGAAAGACCGGTGGTTGAGCTGGTCAGGGTGTTGTGGGCGTATTCAACCCATAAAAGTTGTTGAGACCAAGTGGCAGGGTTTTGGGAGACCAAGCAGCGCAAGGTTGTTTCCATTTCTTGATTCATCCTTTCTGTCTGTCCATTGGACTGGGGATGAAACCCGGAGGAAAGGCTGACGGAAGCTCCCAGCAGTGCACAAAACTCCCTCCTTTGTAACAAAGTACAAATACTTTGTTACCGTACTTAAGTAGATTTTTCAGGTATCTGTACTTTACTTGAGTATTTAATTTTCTGCCAACTTTTTACTTTTACTCCCTACATTTGAACACAAATATCTGTACTTTCTACTCCTTACATTGTCAAAACAGGCTCGTTACTTCTCTCTCCCTCTCTCTCTCTTTTTGGTGGGGGCGGGCGGGCTCCTTACCACCAAGAAAAACATTACAACAACTGCACCGGCACCGTACGAGTCCAAAAGGCAGAGAAACTTTCCAGGCTACAGCAGCGCACATAGATCGTGAAACAAAGCGAAGAGTTGCCACTCCGCTGTATTTTCACTGGCTAACAGCAGCACACTGGCTTAGCTTGTCTATTCAGAGAAGAGGTATCACTTCGGCTTATTTTTCATTCTATGTTATCACATGCATACTACTGCTCATTCACTGGTAGTTGAATTGTTAGGTCTGTTTGATAAGTAATTTACATTTTTAAAACAAATAATAATTTAACATATTTTTAAATTATTGGAGTCAACATCTACTCCTTCAAGATAATTTATTATGTTCTACAACTCATAAACATACACCAACACTACATACTGAGTGTTTGAGCAGCATATCTCCTCTGTGCTACAAAAGATCCGTGGTAAAAATTATTAACATTAATGCTGAAGCCCTCCCCCACAGTTTCAAAAAATCCTGCAGGTAACCCTGCACAGAGAGGGAAAAGGAGAGAGGGCGCGGGGCGTGAGAGCAGTTAAGAAAAAGAAAACCATAAAGAGAAATCTGGAGACATGGAGGAAGACAGTTGCCAGGGAAGATAACGTTAGCCGACAACAAAACAGAGTCGGAGAAGCAAGAAAAAATCTGTTAAAAGTCATATACGTTAAGTATATTAAGTATTGAGAGTACCAAAGCTGTGATCAAGGTACTCATTCAAGACCTCTGGTCAGTTCAGTCTTGATTATTGTGTGAAACTGGGCTTGCAGCAAAACTAGAATGTTGTGTGATTTTCATTCTCTCTGTACCAGCACTTTGCAGGTTGTTAATAAAAGAGGAAATGTTCCTGTTTTGTGTGCCCTAAACTTTTTTTTCGTCAAAAAGTTATCAAAAAGGTATATGTATCATTAATGGTAAAAAAAAAAAAAAAAAAATCATTTTTACTTTTTACTTTTGTACTTAAGTACATTTCAGAGCCTGTACTTTCTTACTTTTACTTGAGTAAAGAAGTTGAATTGGTACTTCTACTTTTACCAGAGTCTTTTCTCACACAAGTATCTTTACTTCTACTTAAGTACAGAATGTCAGTACTTTTGCCACCTCTGCTGGAGGACGTCAGAGCGCAGGGTCTGTGGCACAAACAGGCGGTCAGGGGGGCAAGCACTGGGGCCGGGCTGTCCCTCCGTAGCTGCTTTAACTTTCTCTTCGATCTCCCAAGTGAGGGAGGCAACAACACAAGGAGCAGGCAGGATGGAGGCTGGCTCAGCAGGGGAGTCATCTTCCAAAAACTGACGTGACAGAGCATCAGGTTTGACATTGCGGGAGCCAGGACGATAAGAGAGAGAGAAGTTGAAGCGAGTGAAGAATAAGGACCAGCGAGCCTGGCGTGAGTTCAGCCGTTTAGCAGTGCGGATGTACTCGAGGTTTTTGTGGTCTGTCCAAACCAGGAATGGAGTCTTGGTCCCCTCCAACCAGTGACGCCACTCCTCCAGGGCCAGCTTGACTGCCAAAAGCTCTCGGTTGCCGATGTCATAATTTCTCTCAGCAGGTGACAGACGGCGAGAGAAAAAAGCACAGGGGTGAAGCTTCTGATCCGAGGCAGAATGCTGAGACAGAACTGCCCCCACCCCTACATCTGAGGCATCCACCTCAACAACAAACTGGCGGTCCGGATCCGGCACCTGGAGGATGGGAGCAGAGGTGAAGCAGGTCTTGAGAGTCTGAAAAGCCTTATCAGCAGCCAGCATCCAAGTAAAAGGAACTTTGGAAGAGGTTAAGGCTGTGAGGGGAGTTGCGATGGTACTGTAATTACGAATGAAGCGTCGATAGAAGTTGGAAAATCCCAGGAAACGTTGAAGCTGCTTGCGGGAGTCAGGGACAGGCCAGGACGTGACAGCTGAAACCTTACTGGGGTCCATTTGCAGGCTCCCCTCAGCCACAATGTAGCCCAGGAACGAGACTGTGGAAGCATGGAACTCGCATTTCTCAGCTTTAACATACAGGGAGTTTTCAAGCAGGCGTTGGAGGACGGCCTGGACATGGTGGACATGCTCTTCGCGGGACTTGGAAAAGATCAGGATGTCATCCAAGTAGACAAACACAAAGCGGTTTAGCATGTCCCGAAGGACATCATTCACCAAAGCTTGAAAGACAGCAGGGGCATTGGTGAGTCCAAAAGGCATGACCAGGTACTCATAGTGACCTGTGGGTGTGTTGAAAGCAGTTTTCCATTCATCCCCCTCCCTGATGCGGACCAGATGATATGCATTGCGAAGATCAAGCTTGGAGAAGATTGTTGCCCCCTGAAGCAGTTCAAAGGCAGTGGAGATGAGTGGCAGAGGATAACGATTCTTGATTCGTGATGTCGTTGAGGCCTCGGTAGTCGATACAGGGTCTGAGGGTCTTATCCTTCTTATCCACAAAAAAGAAGCCAGCACCAGCAGGAGATGAGGAGGGGCGGATGATGCCAGCAGCCAGAGATTCATTGATGTAGGCCTCCATGGCCTCTCTTTCCGGACCAGAAAGGGAGTACAGGCGTCCCTTAGGAGGAGTTGTGCCAGGCAAGAGGTCTATGGCGCAGTCATAGGCCTGGTGAGGTGGCAATGAAGTAGGTTTGGCCTTGCTAAATACCTCACTGAAGTTCAGATACTCTGTCGGCACCCCGGTGAGATCAGGCTGGCCACTAGTGGGTGGTGAACGGAGCGGAGCTGTGGCCTGCTTCAGGCAGACCTGGTGGCAGGCAGGACTCCAACCACGAATAACCCCAGCCGACCAGTCGATGATGGGGTTGTGACGTCGGAGCCAGGGATACCCCAGGATGAGAGGAATGTGAGTAGAATGCAGAATGTGGAACTGGATGGTCTCATGATGATTGCCAGACAACAATAACTGTACAGGAACTGTCTGATGGGTGACAGTCCCAAGCAGATGGCCATCAAGAGCCCGGGCTGGCACAGGGCTGGGCAGGGGTACACGGTCAATTCCCAGCTAGCGGGTCAGTTCCTCATTAATGATATTAGCGTCAGACCCAGAATCAATGAAGGTGGCGAGAACTTGAGAAGCCTCAGGCAGAAGGAGCTTAGCATGGAGCAAAGGTCTATCAAAGGAGGAGATTTTAAAGGTAGTAGGGCTCACCTGTATCTCCTCATTTACTGGTGAGCCTTCCCTTTTGCCGAACACTGAGAAACAAAGTGGCCAGGCCGACCACAGTACAGGCAGAGATTAGCCCGGCGGCGACGTTCTCGTTCATCTGGGGTCAAATGGGTGCGGCCTAGCTGCATAGGCTCATGGGTGTCAGAACAAGGCTCAGAGGAATTTATGGCAAGAGGTACACTGGAGGAGAAGTTGTGTGGAGAAACTGCAGGTCGACGAGCTGGGGCCCCCCGTCGTCTCTCTCGTCTACGCTCCTGTATGCGGACATCAATATCAATGGCAAGTTTGATTAATCCATCAAGAGAAGATGGGGGTGCGTGAGAGACAAGTTCATTTTTAATGTAGTCAGCCAAACCATGCAAAAATGCATCACGCAGTGCCGCCTCATTCCAGTTACTTGAACTTGCTTTGGTACGGAAGTCAATGGAGAAGTCAGCCACAGTTTGATTGCCTTGGCGTAAGCTCAGAAGCCCTGTACCATCAGACGGAGAAGCCCCCAGACCAAAAACTTTACGCAGCTCAGCAGAGAAGGAATTAAATGAAGCACAAGCAGGTGACTGACGCTCCCACTCTGCTGTTCCCCACAGTCTAGCTCTCCCTGTCAGCTGGTTAATAGTGAAGGCAACTTTAGCTTCTTCAGAAGAAAAGGAGACTGGTTGCAAAGCAAAGTAAATTGAACAATTTGTCAAGAACGGGTTACAACCCTCAGGCTCACCAGCATAACGTTCTGGGGCTCCAATCCGGGGTTCAGACACAGGTCTCAGGGCTGCAGGAGCTGGCACAGAAGGGGCAGGAGTGGGGGGAGCACTGACGGTAGTTAGCTGAGAGATGGCTGAGGTTAATTGCTGCACCTGAGTAGCCAGGGTGGATAGGACTTGTTCTTGAGCTGCTACAGTTTGTCTAGCCTCAGCCGAGGTGGACGCCAAGAGTGCTTCATGCTGCTGTAAAACCCCCTCGATTCTCTCAAAGCGATCCTTGGGTGTGAAGCTGTGCGCTGGGTCCATGACTGGCCAGATTGTACTGTAACGGGTCGGTTCTGAACCCAAATGCAACACAACTGACAAAAGGTGATAGTTGTAATGACTTTACTTGGATACTGTGAGAGATGGCAGACAACCAGCAGTAAAAGGGCAGATCCTGATGACACACAGCATAGTAGGCAGGTAGGCTTCTTGCAACAGGTCCTCAATCCACAATGCAGAGGCAGTAGTAACAGTGCAGCCAAACAGCAGACTCCCAAAAGGCAGAGGCAAGACTCAGAGTCAGAAATCAGAATGCTGATACTTTTACCAGGGGGGCGACAAGAAGCGAAGGTCAGGGACAGGCTGGGTTGGCAACAGAGAATCAATCCGGAGAGAAGTGCTGGATAGTCTCGCATAACGCTGAAGAACAATCTGGCAAAGAGCAGTGGGAGAGTGGAGCTTAAATAGTGAGCAGGCCAGGTGCAGCTAATGAGCCTGATGGCAAGGCAGCAGGGCAGGTGAGAATGATTGGCTGATTGGCTGGAGAGTGAGAGAGTGCACAGAGCTGCATACATAGTCCAAACTGTGACATAGATAGATAGTACCGTAATTTCCGGACTATTGAGCGCACCTGAATATAAGCCGCACCAACTAAATTTAAAAAGAAAAAAGAATTTGTACATATATAGGCCGCACCTCTTTATAAGCCGCAGGTGTCCACGTTGTAACATGAGATATTTACACAGAAAGATGGTACACAGAAAGATTTTTTTTTTTTTTTACTTAAATAAATGCTTTTTTCCGAGCAGCGCCTGTAACACGGCAGTACAGCGACAGTAAAACGGCAGTAACACGGCTGGTTAAAAAAATAACCAGCCTACCAGCCGCAGGCCTTTTGCCTACCAGAAAAGTCATTGATCGCTATCTTCATCTTCCTCCTGCGCACTAAAACCACTGAAATCCTCTTCTTCAGTGTCGGTATTGAATAGCCTCAGAATGACTTCATCACACACTTTCTCAGTCTCTCTTTCGTTGTCGCTCTCAATGTCACTTTCGTCTCGAGGCGAATTTGTGCTTGTGCTGTCCTCTTCATCACGCAACTTAAAAGCTGCAACATATGCATTTCTTTGTGTGTTTTCCATGATGAGGGTGTGTGCATCTATAGTGTGCATGATACGCAAAATGACTGTTCAAAACACAATCAAACTAGCGTCTTCCTCGGCGCATCATCTCTTCCACCTGTCTGTCTTGCTCTTGCGCTTCCTGCTAGAGCGCCCCCTGGAGGCTGTTAACCCGTAAAAATCTATAGATTAGCCGCATCGTTGTTTAAGCCGCAGGGTTCAAAGCGTGTGAAAAAAGTAGCGGCTTATAGTCCGGAAATTACGGTACTTTATTAATCCCTTGGGAATTCCCTCGGGAAATTGGAGTTCCAGTGGCAGCGCAGTATCGACAGTATAACAGTAAACAGTAAGCACTGTTCAATATGAAAATAAAAATAATTGCAGTAATAAAGAACAGTAATATATTACTTAAAACTGGAATTAAAATATATTGCTCACCATAAGACCATTGCACCCATTCAGTTCATTTGTTTTCTCAGGAATGCTCATCATCCCCTCCATCCCCTCTCCTCCCCCCGCCCGCTTTCTCCCTCCCAAGTGCAGAGTTCTACAGTTTAATGGCACGAGGGACGAAGGAGTCCTTGAGTCTGTTGGTCTTGCTTCTGGGCAGAATCAGTCTACCACTGACCCGGCTTCTCTGTGCACTGATGACAGTATGCAGGGGATGGCTGGCATCATCCATGATAGCCAGTAGTTTATTCAAGGATCTCCTCTCTGCAACTGTCACCAGAGAGTCCAGCTTCCTGCCGACCACAGAGCCGGCTCTCTGATCAATTTGTCCAGCCTGTTGGAGTTTTTCTTTGACACGTTTCCTCCCCAGCATATCACAGCATAAAAGAGGACACTGGCGACCACAGACTGATAAAACATGCAAAGGAGTTTACTGCAGATGTTGAAAGACCGCAGCCTCCTCAGAAAGTACAGCTTACTCTGGACCCTCTTGTACAGGTGGTCTGTGTTGCATGACCAGTCCAGTTTATTGTCCAGCCACACCCCGAGGTACTGTAGCTGCCTACAATCTTGACCTCATCACTCCTGATCGACACAGGGCGTGGGCATGGTCTGGACCTCCCAAAGTCTATGACCAGCTCCATAGTTTTTGAGGTGTTGAGCTGTAGATGATTATCTTCACTCCATTCAACAAAGTCATTAATCAGGCTCCTGTACTCATCCTCACTGTCACCCCCAATACATCCCACGATGGCCGTGTCATCGGCAAACTTCTGGATGTGACACAGCTCTGAGCTGTAACGGTAGTCTGATGTATATAGGGTGAAGAGAAGGGGGGCCAGCACCGTCCCCTGAGGTGCTCCCGTGCTGCTGACCACAGTGTCAGATGTGATGTCCCTCAGCCTGACATACTGTGGTCTATTGGTGAGATAGTCAGAGATCCAGGACACCAAACAGGGGCCCACCTGCATCCTCATCAGTTTGTCCTGCAGTATAAGGGGCTGGATGGTATTAAAAGCACTCGAGAAATCAAGGAATAGGATCCTCGCTGAGCCACTTCCCTTATCCAGGTGGGAGTAGGTGCGATGTAGAAGATGGAGAATGGGGTCCTCCACACCAACAGCTGTCCAGTAGGCAAACTGTAGCGGGTCCTGGGCATGCTGCACTTGGGGCCTGAGGAGACTGAGGAAGAGCCGCTCCAGTGTCTTCATCAGCTGTGATGTCAGTGCTACCGATCTGTAGTCATTCAGCCTGCTGGGCCAGTTCTTTTTTGGAACAGGAACGATGCAGGATGTTTTCCATAACGTGGGCACTTTCCCCAGCTGAAGGCTGAGGTTGAAGACATGCTGAAGCGGTTCACCCAGTTCAGCAGCACAGGTCTTAAGCAGCTGAGGAGACACCTTGTCTGCTCCTGCTGCTTTCCCAGGGCGAAGCCTCCTCAGTTCCCCCCTGACCTGGTTTAAAGTGATGCAGGGAGGAGGCTGTGGAGAGGGGAGGGGGGAGGAGTGAGGGGAGGAGGGGGGGCAGCAGTGATGTTGGGGTCGGGGTGTATTGGGGGGAGGAGTGGGGACTGCAGTGAAGGTGAGGGAATCGTGGGCTGGTCAAACCGGTTAAAAAAGTTGTTAAACCTGTTTGCCTCCTCCACTGTCCCCCCTGCTGTCAGTACGGGCTTTGTTTTATGGCCCGTGATGGTATTAACACCATCCCAGACCTCCCTCATGTGACCCCCACTCAGCTTGTGTTGCACCTGTCCACATGTCCTTTGTCTCTTTTAGGCATTGTTTCACCTCCCGCTGTGCTGATTTCATTGAGCATGTTTACATGCACACCTTATTCCTGTATTAACCGGAATATTCGCAATATTCCGGTTGCGCACGTGTCATGTAAACACGCACTGAACCCGATTAAGGTCATATTCCGGTTGGAGAGAATTCCGAATAAGACCCCTGGCATATGCCTGTTCCAACCGGAATATTGGGGCATGTAAACACCTTAGTCGGAAAATGCCCCGAACCGGAATATTCAGTCACGACTGCGCTTGCTCGACTAGCAAGGAATTCTGTGGCGTCTTTGTTGCTATGGTTACCTGCAAGCGGGGAAAACGGCATGACGAACAGCATGACGACAGCATGGTGAACAGCAGCAAGAGCCAGGAGACTGCAGTCTGCCTTCAGCTAATGAAAGACTTAAATATCATGGAGGATATCGATGGGAGAAAACATAGAAACAGCGACAGAAGAAGAAGAAGAAGACTTCTTCGTCTGTTTTTCCGGCAGACCAGACGCCTATATGCGTGCTGCTGCCCCCCACGGCTGAGTGTCGCATTACATAAGAGAGTGGAATACGCCGAAACACAGGGGCATGCCAAGTAACATGTAAACGGAATATTCCAGTTGCCGCGGCGCAGTTACCTTAGCTGGAATATTGGCCCGAACCGGAATATGGTGTGCATGTAAACGTACTCATTGCCTCCCTGTCCTTGCTCCTGAAAGCCACCTTCTTCCTGTTAAGAACAGCTTTGACCTCTTGAGTCACCCAGGGTTTGTTGTTTGAGTAGCAGTGTACAGTCTTGGCAGGGGCGACAACAGGGGCGTGTGGTCCATTAAGGGCGCTGGGGCACCGCCCCTCTTGCAATTCCAACCGTAAAATGCATAATTTAATTAAAAATCGTTTTTGTTGTTGTTGTGTTGTATGTGTGTGTACATTTCTGTTGTTACTCTCAGATAAATCATATGTAATCACAGAAACATCTAATAACTAATACAAAAGCGCTGCCGACAATCGTACTTCTCTCCGACCGACGGTGTGTGTATGGAATACGTTGGCTTTTCTGGTAGCCCCCGATTGGCTGACACCATACGCCGAAAATAACTGGATCTTTCGGGCGGTGAATATTACGCCCAGGAAATGTTGCCACATTGGGCGATTTTCTGCTTAATTCGGTGGCGTTACAGTGGATTGTGTCGCTAAACATGAGCTTGGGTGGGTTGAAAAAATGTTGGCTTAGTTCAGGTTACAGACGTTTTAATAAGGTTATTATTATTTCAATGTTTGGTCATATTCTTTTCCGGTAATAATTCAAGTTTTTTAATCAACCTGGCAACCCTGCGCCGTCTGCCTTCTAGCTGGTCAGAAGGATAGCAACAATGGCTAACGTTAAAATAGATGTACACTCTGCTGAAAACAGTATTGATTCACTACTCAAAAATCCATTTAGCCGGTGGACATTATCGGAAAAGCTCACAGTGAAAAATCTTGGGCCAGACCAGCCGAAGGACCTGAATATCCAGCAGCCTTCTGGACGTGATCGAGGGAAATTCTACATTCGGATTTTTGCTAGCGAGTGGTATCAACGCAAACCATTACTTTCTGGTTGTACCAAAAGGCATGCTCTTTTTTGTTTCCCATACCTCCTGTTTCGGATGTCCACATGTCCACATCCGAAACAGAAGCATCTTTCAGAAAAATGTAAAAAAAAAAAAAACCATGAAGAAAGCATATTGATAACGCAATGAAACTGGCTATGTTTGGAAAAGCAAACATTGCTAGCCAGATTAGCAACAGCTATCGGGTTGGTATAGCTAAGCACCATGAAGAGGTCGGAAGGAACCGAGCCGTTCTTTCAAGGATTATTGACTCAAATTTTGTGGTGCATATGAACTTGCTTTACTTGGCCACGATGAGACCTATTACACGGCGAACTCTGGGATTTTTAACGGACTAGTGGATTTTGTAGCTGAATTGGACAGTGTGTTGAAACACCATTTGGAAACGGCCACGGTGTTTAAAGGTACGTCCAATACAATACAGCATTTATCCCCTGAAAGCAGGCAAAGGGTACACGGATCTTTGTTTGTGATACTGTGATAATAACCGTAAAGTGAAAGCAGCAGGCCAAATATATCTTTTTTTTTTTTTTTTTTGTAAGTTATAGAAACCACTAGCCTAGCCGTTAGCCACAAGCAGCTGGCTTTCTGCTACCTTTACGGTGCATGAGAGGTGCCAGAGTATGCGGAGGCTCAGAGAAACCTTGGTCCATAGCCCCACCTAGTGGAAAAGTCGCGCCACGCCACTGGGCGACAACATCCAAACAGAAATTTAAATAATCTGTCAGACAGTGTGTCTGCTCCTCTATGTCCCCACCGTGTGATTTCAACAGTACATCCCAATCTGTGGCCTCAAAGCAGTCTCTCAGGGTGTATATTATTAATCTGTTTCCAAGCACTTTTTTGGTACAAATAGCCTTTGAACCACAAAACAAATATGTAGGCTGCAGACGCTCTTTAATAGATACTGTGTCAATTTACTGGAGAACAAATAACCCTTAAACGAGCACAAGCATTAGGTCCTACATAATAAACAACCAAAACAACTAAACAGCAGTTGTTTGCAAGCACTTTGTGACAAAACGAAATAACTTGTGGCGGCAGCAAACACACACACACACACACACACACACACACACACACAAATCAACCCATTTACTGGAGAATAAAGCAACAGAACAACAGAATTAGCTCTGCTGCTCTGTTGCAGGCTACTAGTGAGTATTGAGCAACTTTTAGAGGGAAGGGGGAAAAAAAGGAAATTGATGTGCAGTTGACATTCCTTAAAACTGAGTGTTAGATAATCCAGTACTACTGTTTTTTTTTTTTTTTTTAATTGTCCATATTTAGGAATAGGGATGGGATTCGAGGACCGGTTCACACAGAGAGAGCAGCCATGGGAGATGGTGGTGCGGCGGGTATCAGCCATGTTTGTTTTAGACCAGGGCTTCTCAACTTAAGATGGTTCAGGGACCATTCAGCAAAATTCAGCTGTGTCCAAGGGCCGCAAGCTAAAAATGTCTGTCCTATTTTGGATGTTTAAACAATAATTTTGTCCCAGGCTACATGACTAGTCTAAAAATTGATGAAACATACAGAAAACAGCTACATTTCCATCCACGGCCAAACCTCACTGAATAAAAGATTGTCATGCAATTATTAACTAGAAAATTCCCCCGGAGAAATTTTGAGAGTGCCTCGGGGGCCGTTGCCGGGGGGTGCACGTCTGACCTCTGTCTGAATCACTAACTAGAAAGTTCCCCCGCGGAAATTTTGACAGTGCCTCATGGGCCGTTGCCGGGGGGCTGTTACCGGGGGGTGCGCGTCTGATCTCTGTCTGAATCACTAAAAAGTAAGAATAGTCATGTATGAACACAGTGAATTACATTCAGCTATGTAGTGTATGTGCATGGAAGAGTGTGTATCTGCGTGGGTGTGTGTGTCTGTGTCACTAAAAAGTATCAACAGTGTTCAAAACATGCTATGCTTTTCCTGACGGTTGCTATGCTTTTGCTAGGTGGCTCCTGTGGTGTTCTTGATGGTTGCTAGGGCATTGCTAGGTGGTTGCTATGGTGTTCTGGGTGGTTGCTAGGGTGTTACTAGCCGGTTGCTATGGTGTTACTGATGGTTGCCATGATGTTGCTAGGTGGTTGCTATGGTGTTCCTGATGGTTGTTAGGGTGTTGCTAGGCAGTTGCTATGGTGTTTTGGGTGGTTGCTAGGGCGTTGCTAGGTGGTTGCTATGGTAGTTAGGGCGGTTGCTATGGGGTTATTAGGGTGTTTGGAGTCATTGCTATGGACTTAAATTAGTGTTTGGGGTCAGTGCTGGGATGCATTGGCTGCAGTGCTAGTGTTAGTGAGAGGGGACTTTGTCCCTGGCAGGCTCTCCGAACATTCCGCCATTAGTGTGTATTGTGTCCGGATTTCGGCTTCAAACTGGAATTCCGGAAAAACGGAAAGTCGGAGCACCTTGAAATTCACACACTGCTTCCTCTCCACAAACCCCTAGCCTTATGCTGTTTGTAGGTTGTGTAGTGTTGTGGCCCTTGCCCGGGTGGGGAGTTGAACCCTGGTGTCCTGCATGGCAGGTAGAGACAGTAACCACTGTGCCACTGGGGCTTGTGTGGGCGGAGCCAGAAATGAGGCTCTATGAAGCACACAGCATGAGTGACAGTGGAGCTTGGGGAAAAAAAATTGCCTAAAAGTTGCAGTCAAACAAATGCTTTTTTTCTCAATGACAGTAAGTCCGAGCGTAAAATATGAGGTATCATGAGAAAGGAAAGGCTTTCTGTGTCAAAATTATTTTTCAACTCCCAAAAATGCCTGCCCTAGAGCGAGTTGAAAAAGTGTGTGTTTCTCCTTCTCTCCCCAGATTTTGAGTTCCAGATATAATGGGAGTCTATGGGGGAGAGAGCTGGCACTCCTGCCTCATTAAGTGTCACAGTTTAAAAAGTTTACGCTACTTTGCTTTTGTATTTACATTTTTCAAAGCAGAACTAGTTTTCCTACTATTTTGTCCCAAATTTATGCATGTGGAGTGAAATTTGTGGCCAGGAGAGCAAGTAAAAGACAAAATTTTTAGACGATTTTTCAGGGCTGCTGCACTCTAGCTGTGATGTCACTCACTCTAGCTCACGCAATACACACTCATTCAAAAGTCAGAGGCGGCTCAAAAATGACTCCAAACTGTTTTATGCCAAACTAAAACATACATGAAAAATTGAAGATGACACACATAAAGCTGAACTTCTGCTTACCCGTTTAAGCTTTGAATGGAGTCTGTCGGCCAAAGAATGAGGGAGCTGTGACGCTTTGAAAATGCATGGGTGTCAGCCGATTCCCCATTATTTTTTAATGAGGGCAAAATCGCGATTTGAAAATTGAATTATGAGAAATCGCAAAGTCCGTTGGGTTTGAAAATCGACACATGTTTACACACGTGTACGTTTTTCTTATTTGGTGCATGGACGTAGGTCAAAAGCTCTGCACTCTGGAGCCATGGGAAGTTTTGGCCATTCATTGCGGATGGGTCATGTGACCCGGTTCTTTTGGGTTTTTGTCGCCATGGTAACTCCAGTAATATACAGAAGTCATAGCACACTATTCCAGACTGAGACGGACATTTTCATAATCATAATGTCATAGGTATCGTCGAAACTGTGGGAGGAGTAGTGAACCGAAATTTCCTATAATAAGAATAAGAAACGCGCATGATGGTTTGGGCCGCGCTCTGCGCTGGGTACAGCACAGAGCAGCGCGTACACGTGTGCGGAGTAGGGGGCACCTGCACGGGTCATGCACATACACTATATTGCCAAAAGTATTCGCTCATCTATCCAAATCATTGAATTCAGGTGTTCCAATCACTTCCATGACCACAGGTGTATAAAATCAAGCACCTAGGCATGCAGACTACTTCTACAAACATTTGTGAAAGAATGGGTCGCTCTCAGGAGCTCACTGAATTCCAGCATGGTGCTGTAATAGTAATGTAATAGGATGCCACCTGTGCAGTAAGTCCAGTTGTGAAACTTCCTCGCTACTAAATATTCCACAATCAACTGTTAGTGGTACTATAACAAAGTAGAAGCGATTGGGAACGACAGCAACTCAGCCACGGAGTGGTAGGCCACGTAAAATCACAGAGCGGGGTCAGCGGATGCTGAGACGTATAGTGCGCAGAGGACGCCAACTTTCTGCAGAGTCAATAGCTTGAGACCTTTAAACTTCATGTGATCTTCAGATTAGCTCAAGAGCAGTGCGTAGAGAGCTTCATGGAATGGGTTTCCATGGCCGAGCAGCTGCATCCAAGCCTTACATCACCAAGCACAATGCAAAGCATCGGATGCAGCGGTGTAAAGCACACCGCCACTGGACTCTAGAGCAGTGGACACGTGTTCTCTGCAGTGACGAGTCACGCTTCTCCGTCTGGCAATCTGATGGACGAGTCTGGGTTTGGTGGTTGCCAAGAGAACGGTACTTGTCTGACTGCATTGTGCCAAGTGTAAAGTTTGGTGGAGGGGGGATTATGGTGTGGGGTTGTTTTTCGGACGTTGGGCTCGGCCCCTTAGTTCCAGTGAAAGGAACTCTTAATGCTTCAGCATACAAAGACATTTTGGACAATTTCATGCTCCCAACTTTGTGGGAACAGTTTGGAGATGGCCCTTCCTGTTCCAACACGACTGCGCACCAGTGCACAAAGCAAGGTCCATAAAGACATGGATAAGCGAGTTTGGTGTGGAAGAACTTGACTGGCCTGCACAGAGTCCTGACCTCAACCCGAGAGAACACCTTTGGGATGAATTAGAGTGGAGACTGCGAGCCAGGCCTTCTTGTCCAACATCAGTGTTTGACCTCACAAATGCACTTCTGGAAGAATGGTCAAAAATTCCCATAAACACACTCCTAAACCTTGTGGAAAGCCTTCCTAGAAGAGTTGAAGCTGTTATAGCTGCAAAGGATGGGCCCACATCATATTAAATCCTATGGTTTAAGAATGGGATGTCACTCATGTTCATATGTGTGTGAAGGCAGCCGAGCGAATACTTTTGGCAATATAGTGTATTTGGTATTTAATTGCAGAAAAAAAGAAAAAAAAATCTCACCTATTGTGGAAAGCAAAAACATCATATATCTTTGCCAGTTGTTTTGCCGTTCTGCCAAAATCCGCCAGCTTATTTTCTGAATCCACTATTCTCTCCTATTGGTGTCGTCACAGAGTGCTGCGCCCAAGTTAAAAAATTTTCAACTTGGATGCAGGTTGAGTAGCACTGTTTTAGATGCAGCGACCTCCTGGCTCCTGGTTACCTGCTGCTGTTGCTATGGCAGGGCGGGCACAGTGTAGCTTAGCAACACTGAGTGACAGTGCTTTGACCAATGAAAGGAGTGCATACTCATTGATGTGTGTGAATGAGCTCTGTTCATTGGTCAAACAGTGGGAGAGGTGGTAGACTCTCAAAAAAAGGGACAAAATGTGTCTCTTATTGGTTCAGTACAGGACATGTCTTGCCAAATATGAGACGATTACGTATTTCAAGGGACAGTTGGCAACCCTAGCTATGACGTGATCCTTCTGTACCCAGATTAAAATGAATATTTGTTTTGTACCGTTATTTAATGAATATTTCAATAATTTGAACACTCAAATGTAGTTGTGTAAAAGTTATTTGGATGGACAGGAGTGGTGGCATTTTAACAATACAATGATATAAAAGAAGGTTAATACAAATAAACCCATTTTTTTCTTCACCTTGCCCAGTGAGATTTGATAAGAGAATCATTAAAGAATCGAATCGATAAGCATATTCGATCATGGAATCGGAATTGCTAAAATCTTATCAAATCCCATCCGTATTTAGGAAGTAGTCTGTTTTCAGTGCAATTCACAGGTCATTCCATTGACAAGGAGCAGTGTTTGTTAGATGATTTGGCCAGCTCAGTCTTTACATGGTATACAGGTGTATCCGTGTTGTGTTACCTGAGAAAAATGGACATTACAGAGCAGCAAGGGGAGATAATGTAGTTCATATACAGAGTGAATAATAGAGTTAATACACTGTGTTCCAACTTATTATGCAAATGATATTTTTGTCCAATTTTCCTAATAGTCAATGAAAATGACAGTATAATTTTCAAGTCACCAACAGTTAGAGTGTAATTTGATTTTTATTGAACGAAACTCAAAATGATAACAGTATTTAAAAAAAAACAAAAAAACAAAAAAAACTCAAAATACACTGTTCCAAGCTATTATGCTTAACAAAAACATAACAAAACATTTTGTAGGTTGTAAAGAACTGAAAATGGTCAATTGTTGACTTGTCAGTTTATGGACAGTTTCTGGTTGAATTTCTTTGCTGGATGTCAGAATAGCCTCCCAGAGCTGCAGTTTGGATGTAAACTGTCTCCCACCCCCATAGATCTTTTGCTTGAGGATGCTCCAAAGGTTCTCAATAGGGTTGAGGTCAGGGGATGATGGTGGCCACACCATGAGGTTTCCTCCTTTTATGCCCATGGAGGCCTCAGAGGTATTTTTTGTGGCATGAGATGGTGCGTTGTCGTGCATGAAGATGATTTTGCTATGGAAAGTACAATTCTTCTTTTTGTACCATGGAAGAAAGTGGACAGTCGGAAACTCTACATACTTCGCCGAAGTTATTTTCACACCTTCAGGGACTCTAAAAGGGCTGACCAACTCTCTTCCCATTATTCCGGCCCAAAACTTGACTCCGCCACCTCCTTGCTGACGTCGCAGCCTTGTTGGGACGTGGTGGCCATCCACCAACCATCCACTACTCCATCCATCTGGACCATCGAGGGTTGCACAGCATTCATCAGTAAATAAGACTGTCTGGAAATTGGTTTTCATATATTTCTGGGCCAGAGGTGGGTAGTAATGAGTTACATTTACTGCGTTACATTTACTTGAGTAAGTTTTTGAAAAAAAAAATGTACTTCTAGGAGTAGTTTTAAATCACTACACTTTTACTTTTACTTGAGTAGATTTGTGAAGAAAAAACTGTACTCTTACTCCGCTACATTAGGCTACATTGAGCTCGTTACTTTTCTTTTATTCCCCCCGCGTACGGATCATTTTAATGTTTTATTTTGTTAGAGAGAGAGAGAGAGAGACACACACACACATCCGCCAGGCTAAACTATGTGACTGTGTTTCACCAATCAAACGTAGCTGTAGCCGTGCACCCTCATCACGTGACCATACTCAATCTCAGCGGCAGGAGTGGGACGGGAGTTTACAGTTTATTCATAGTCAGTCGGAGCAAATCAAATGAAAATGGCAGAATCCGCGGGTCATGTCTTCCTTTTAACGTTTTTGTTCCTTTTAATCAGACATAGGGATGTTTATTTACCTTGACAGTTTCGGAGGTAACTTCCTCCTTCAGAATGCGTCCAACTGACAGCCGGAGCGACACCTGTCAGATCCAGCAGACCTGACCTGACCAGGTGGCCGCACACACCGTGTGGTGCTGTGGCCCGTGCCGGCCGGCACCAGGTCTGCTGGATCTACCGGGGGTGTGCCGCACATACAGATAATTATCGGATAACCGCTGGAATTTCATATCTCGCCACCGTGCATGCCTCTCTGCTCTGCCACTCTGACCAACTGAAGTAGCAGCACCCGAGCAGCAGACGGACGTCACTGACGTAATGACGGTAATGTTTTCAGCGAATCAACAATCACAGAAAATATAACACATCAGACACTGGAGTGGTTTAGAGCCTATGTAAGACTTGAGCTTGTTTATAGTCACAAATGAGTACACATGATGAGTGGAAAAATTTACAATAGAAAACCCTGCATTATTTAGGCAGTCTTCTGTGATTGTATTTATTAACACTGGAGTTATCAGGAGACTTTCGACAATGTCATTGGAGGAAGAGAAATATGACAGCTCCCTTGGTGATGCTCCAGAAACTGGACATTTTATTTATTTATTTTATTTTTATTTATTATTTTTATTATTTATTTTACTTGAAGATACCTGAAGATGATCATTTTTTTATTGTTGTCTGTCTGATTGAATGCTTGTGTTAAAAAAATAAAGACGTTACTCAACAGTTACTCAGTACTTGAGTAGTTTTTCCACCAAGTACTTTTTTACTCTTACTCAAGTAATTATTTAGATGACTACTTTTTACTTCTACTTGAGTCATATTATTCTGAAGTAACAGTACTTTTACTTGAGTAAAATTTTTGGCTACTCTACCCACCTCTGTTCTGGGCCCACTGCAACCATTTCTGCTTGTGAGCATTGGTTAGGGGTGGTTGAATAGAAGTTTTTTTTTACAACTGCAAGCCTCTGGAGGATCCTACACTGAGAGGTTTGCAGGACTCCAGAGGCACCAGCAGCTTCAAATACCTGTTTGCTGGTCTGTAAAGGCATTTTAGCAGCTGCTCTCTTGATTCTATGGATTTGTTTGGCAGAAACCCTCTTAATTATGCCTTTATCTGAGCGAACCCGTCTGTGCTTTAACTCAGACACAAATCTTTTAACAGTGCGATGATCTCGCTTAAGTTTGCAAGAAATGTCCAACATTTTCATGCCTTTTCCAAGGCATTGCACTATTTCACGTTTTTCAGCAGTAGATAGATCTTTTCTCTTCCCCATGGTGCTTGAAACCTCTGGCTGCTTAATAGTGTGGAACATCCTACTTAAGTAGTTTTCCTTTAATTGGGCTCACCTGGCAAACTAATTATCACAGGTGTCTGAAATTGATTTCAGTGACCCAAAGAGACCTAAGACACAATACCAGCCATGAGTTTAATTGAAAAACAAAAAATTAAATGTTTATGGCACTGAAATCCAAATTGCATAATAAGTTGGAACACAGTGTAGAGTTCCTAACTTCCAAGCCAGCTGGAATGAGCTTCAGCTCTTTCAGTGAGGTAATTTTCATTTTTCAGTCATCAGTGTCAAATGTCTTTGAAAAATCAACAAAAAGCACAGCACAGTGTTGCTGTTTATCCTAGCAGTTAACAGGATCATTTATCACAAGTTTTGCTACTGTTTCAGTACTGAAACCAGCTGCAGTATGGGAAAGATCTCTAAGAGAGCCTGCAGTTAGTTGGTTACTGGAAATTCTAGAATCAAACAGAACAACTTAGAAATTGAGTGGTATTTATCATCTGTGAATCATTTACATCACCACATTTTAATAAAAGGACCTGAGCACCTCCCCACATGTTTGGAATTGTACCAGTGGTAAATGTTTAGTTGAATATATAAGTAAGAAGATAGGCTTTTATGTGTGCACTAAGATGTAAGAAATAAGGATCAAGATTATCTTCACCTTTGTACTTTTTCATGTTTTACTTGACCTATGAATTGCAAGCTTCACAGTAACTTATAGACCTAAATGCTAATCTATTGCGAGAGGATAGGCAGGATGTTAGGGTTAGGGTTAGGGTTAGGGTTATAACATATATATGTTCACAACAAATACCAGAAAATGCATTTTGAGTTTTTCGTTGACTCAACAGTTAAAACTGTTTCTCTAGAAGCTAGCATTTCTGATGAACTTTGCAGCCATTTGCAGATGAACAGTATGGATAATAAACAAGACCAGTTTTCCAGAGTTAGTGTGCCAAACTTGGAATTGATTCGCCCAAATTTGTGGGAAGAAGCAAAAAATAAGTTTTTGAAAAAATCACAGTGTTGGACAATCAAGTCAGACTGAAATGGTAGTGATCTGCATGGATAGATGTGTGTGTACCCACATGCATATATCCATCTATCAGCAATAACACAACCATCATCAGTAGTGGTTTTAGGCACAGGCGAAGCGGGCAGCCGCCCGGGGCGGCATTTTTTCATGTCACGTGGGGGACGGCACGAGCGCAAAAAAAAAAAAAAAATCAGCACTGCAAAGCAGTTTTCTATTACTGTATTCATCCAAATATAAGACGATATTTTCTCCATTGAAAATGCCCTGAAAAAACGCCCTCATCTAATATTGGGGGTCTAAGCAAATACACATGTATTGTACTTGCATATGTAAACCAGTAGGTAGGCTCGCCTGATGCCGCGATTACCGGTGAATGGCCGCATTGAGCCGTCAAATCAACCATGTTGTCTGTGTCATTGTCTGTTGTGCTGCTGCAGCCACGTATGAACAAAAGTTGATTTATAGTAAAAGGTATATATGGCAGTATGTGTGCACCGCTCACCTGTCAGATCCGGCAGACCTGACCGGGTGGGCGCGGCACCGGTCGGCATGAGGCCAGTGTCGCGGCCCAAAAAAGCAATCATGTAGTGGATTCACTTTTCCATTTTATTGCCCACAAGAATAAGACAGTTTAACTCAATATTGTCAAATACAAAAATGATAGTTCCGAAGGTACACACTTTAACCAGACAGCATCAAAACACCATTTCTTTTCACCTTTAAGGAGTGAAGATTTCAAAATGACTAAAATTTGGATTATTGTCTTTCCCCAGATCTTCAAGATATCCCAGAGGAGAGTTAAAGTGGAGCCGAACTGCGACAGGCGAATGTGTCACAGTGCTAATGAGTTTTTGTATATCTCTTTTACCTTTATTCAACTCAATGGAATAGAAACACCACAACAAAGTATATCCTCTGTAGATCTACAGGTATTCATTTAGTTACTTTGCTTTTGACTACATGGCTTGTGGCAATGTATTGCCTTATTTTCAGTTTTGCTTTGGATCATTTGGATTTCTATGACTTCCTTTCATTGCTGGATCAAAGAAGAGTGGAAGTGGAAGAGGAAGCTATTAAAAGATTATTCAAGCAAGAAAACATAGGAAACCCAACTGTCTTTGGACCACTTATGGGGTGTTTCCTTTTAAATGCATCTGCTTTAAGATTGGGGATTTGACAAAGATGTAGAAAATATACTGTCTGTATTTTCCAGCACAACATACACAATATACACACGCACACAAACTTTAGACATAAATGGATTTTTAGATGCAAGACAATTCAATAAATGGGATTCTCCAGACTTTAGTTCTGTTTAATATGATGAAAATTTATTTTCATTTATCCAGATTTGCCGTATGTTTCCTCTTAGGTTAAGCAATAGTCTAAAAAAAAAAAAAAAAAAAAGACATTCAAATACAAAAGATAATGTACCTATGCATGTTTAATCCTCAATATAAATCAAATGCTATGACTATTGTACATAGTGTCAAACAAATAATAACACGTTTTTTTTTTTTTTCTTTTAAGGACATAAAAGATATTTATCAGGTCATCTGTACCATGTTTTAGGAATAAGATCCGTTTTGAAATTTGCAAAATGCATCCTTATTTAGATTTGAACTGAATCACATCAGATTGGTTGTTGTGTAAAAGGTGAGAACCATAGATGGGCAGCATATACAATATACTCATTTGAAATCTATCTCAACTCATTGTTTAAGTTGGGACAAAATACTTCTCCACACACTATTTATGTACTATGTAATGCTTAATGCTCAAATTTAGTACTTTGATCACACAAAAAAGTCAATGTGTTCAGTCCAATGAAAGTAGACTTATGAGACAAGTAATGATAAAGAATCATCACACTGGTTTGGTTTACACAGAGGTGTCATTTGCCTATTCATTGATTGAATTCAGCCCTGTAAATGTTAACAAGAGAATTATTTATATAATGCAGTTGCCTGCTGCCTACTGGTGGCACTCCAGTGTCATGGAGCCACCAAAGTTAATAACTATCATTATCTGCCCACATGATTGTTATAACTAACATTTATGTCAATCCACAAATGAGAGATTTTGGTGTGCGGTATTAACAATTTGAACTATTGGTGGCACTAGACAAAAAATCATGGAGTTACCTAAACTGGCAAGTTTTATCCTCTAGCCACCATGAAAGCTGTTACGAAATCTCAGCTTACAGTCACCACTACCACTATCACCAACATTTTGGCATGCTGATGGTGCTAAAGCAAAGGTCATGGAGTCACCAAAGCTGACAAGTATGGTAATCTACCCAATGTGAATGTTGCGACCAAATTTCATGGCAATGCGAAATTACTTAAAGAAATATTAGTGTGCAGTATTAACAACTTGACTTGTTGGTGGCACTATAGGAAAGGTCATGGGGTCAACAAATGGGCAGATCATCCTCTAGCCAGCATGAATGTTTAAACCAGATTTCATAGCGAGCCACCAAATAGCTGTGGAGATTTAACCCGTGTAAGATTAAAATGTTCACCTGCTTATGGTGCTAGAGGAAAGATCATGGAGTGACCAAAATTAAAAGATTTCATCCTCTAGCCAGCATGAATGTTGTCACCAAAGTTCACAGTGATCGACAAAATGAATTTTTATATATTCCACTGAAATACCAATAATTTGGTGTGCTGATGATGCTAAAGGAAAGGCCATTAGGTCACCAAATCACCACTAAGAGACTGTCATGGTGATGAAGTGTTCTTGCCCTGCTTTCCAGTGGGGTAAAAACAGTCTCCTTATGAGAGAATAATTTTAACTTCCAAGTTTTTAATTTTGCATGCTAGTGGGTAGAATTTGTATGTACATTTAGCGATTGCTGTTTTAAATATATAATTTGTATTTCCAAACTATTGAAAATGCATGTATTAAATGTCTCTTCATGAAAGTATTTGTAGTTTATGTATGACGATAAATTTTGATGTATTTTTGTGCCATTCTGTTAGGATAACAGAATGGTACAATGAAATTAAAATGTTCTACAGGTAATGCAGTATATTGGCAAATAGAGAGTAGCCCTCCCAATCTCATATTTAGTCTTCTCTCCTGTCAGTGGCAGCAGCATGTTGATTCAAAGGCTGCAGTTCTTAACTACCAAAAATAAGCCACATTAATACATTTTATATCACAATCCAAAATTACTTGTGTTGAGAATTTACACTGCTTTTTGCTACAGGTGTTACACAAGTTTACTAGCATATTGCCTTCAAAATAGTGACTTACATGTGACTTGCTCATTTTTTCCCTGTAACGCTGAACTGGGCAAGATTTGAATGTGAAAATCCTTTGCCCAAAATGACCAAAATATTTTTTTTAAATGTTTGTTTTACTGTTTGTGTTACATATTGATCTAATTTGCTAGCTTGCTTGTCCTTGTGATTGTGAACATATGCATTAATATTTACTTTAATTTCAAGCAACTGTAAAACTGCACCAGTAAGTGTTGCAATACTTGATTGTGGATAGGTTGATAAAAGTCAACAACAACACAAGCAAACACCCCTTCCAGAGAAAGGTAGACTCGCCTGTGTTAGACCTTTTTGTTCTGTCATCCTTATGTATGCTTTGGTATCAAGCATCACAGATCTGCCAAGTTTAACATGCTAGGTAGAATTTACTGATGTTTTACAGGACTTACAGGTGCTGAAGATCAGATTTTTGGAACTTAAACTGGAACACTTTGCCATTTGGAGCCACCAATGTGAAGCTGCCATGTGATTTGTTGTGATTTTATTTTTCCCTCTTATACTTGTGATTTGTTTTGTTCTTTGTCTCACTGCACTACATTCTGATGGTGCGCATAATGTGGTTGACCAGAGAATAAAATTATGTTATCTTGTGTTTCTAGGACTATACTTGCAGATTATATACAGCTGCTGTACACATGAAGCCATACTAAAAATATTAATGTCAAATCCAAAGTGTGTTTGCTTGAATGCGATCATTACTTGACTGTCAGATCATTGCGATCACATATGTACATCCTATCATCATATCATCGTTATACCAGTGTCTTTAACATTTGTGAATTTTTACATCTTCAATTACACAAAAAGTATAGATACATGACATTGGTTAATATTGATCTGGAATACTGCAGATATAACAATTATCCCTGTGGTGGAAGAAGAGACATGGACTGTCACTAGTGCAGTCCTAGTGCAGTTGTCCAAGGTGACAAAACATAAAACAAAAAAGAAAACTAGGTACAAAACTCTTTATATTATCACAACGAAACTAGGTCCATGACTATAGCGCTCTAGCACTTGGTGCCTTCCTAGGCCCAAGCTGCACTGCTGAGAGGAGCCTCTACACCCCTGGCTTAATACTAGAAGCTCCTCCTACAAAAGAAACCAAAGTTAATTGAAAGTTTGGACTTGGCGAGGTCGCCTCAGGAGTACAGACTTGGAGGACAGATGGTCATTCTGCAATTGGAACAGCAGTGAACTTGATGACTTCTTCATCTCAACTGTCTTGGCAATATTTAGTATAACCAGATATCCTGTAGTGTTTCTAATAATAATAAAAAAACACTACTCTGCCTCCTCCGTTTTCATAAATAAATTCCATTTAATTTAGCTAATTTAATTTAAATAAATTACAGCCTACAGCTCAGAGAGGTACTATTGATATATATTTGATTTCCCCAATTTGATTCGATTGATTATAGTTATTACTACAACTCTGCCTTGTTCTTGTTTTCATGGGCTAATTTATCAGTTTTACAGTTATGAGTTCTCTCCTCCAGTGTTGCCGCCATTGCTGCTGGTTGGTGCGAAATGCATGCTGGGATACCTGGCTGTTCCAAGTCCACCAACCGATGCATCCTCACTGAAAGGGGCGAAGCAAGAAGGAGAAAGGAAGGAGTAAAGCGCACTGCACAGCCTACTTCTTAGAAGGCCTGGGATAACAATTTAGTTGTTCAGTTGTATCAGGGAACCTTAATACGTAGGAGTTCAGACAGTACGTGACCTCTGCCAGAGCCCCTTGACTTTTCTTCCCTGTGTGTTTTGTGGTTTGTCTTTGCTCTGTTTGGTGGCACTTTATTTGTACACAGGGGCCCACATGTATGAATACTGCGTATGCACAGAAACAATACATACAATATTTTATACACAGAAAGCGGTATTTATAAAAAAGAATGCACAGCGACAATGTCCGTACATTCACACAGACTTTACACCATGCACACACAAAGCTTTGGCTGCAAGCTGGTGGAGAAGTGGTAGAAAATAACATGAAAGAGGGAATTTACTTGACATTGTCATTGTAACTTTATTATCTCAATGTACTTAGTGTCCTTAAAAACCAGTTTCAATGTGCGTGTAAGATTGTGTACAAGCCTATTTTTTAAAAACAGGCTTGTACACAAGCCTATGTTATATGGACCTTGCTGTCCTTTTAGCTGCTATGTCTAAAAGAATGGATGAACAGGAACAGGTATTTATATGGAAATGAGCTAGTTGGGGGTGTGTCATTCTCCATTTATGGCTGATAGTGCAGTTGATGAACTGAACAAATTCTTCTTTGCAATGGTATTTAGTAAGAAGGAAATCCTGGTGATTTTAATTCAGAATCACAATATTGATTTCATCTGAATAGGCCCAAGTCACAGCGATGTCTCATCACAGTCTGACTGCAGATGATAATATTGTGATTCTGGACTAAAATCACCAGGATTTTGGATTAAAAGCTTCTCAAACACTAGCAGAACCAACTGGGCCTTTCTTTGGTGGAGCATTGTTCATCTGTGTTCTGAAAATACGTTCATCAGAGTGGAGAATGAATTCTCACATATTGCTGTGGAGGCGCAAAATGTTAGCAGTCAGTACACTGGGCATTGCAATCAGATATGTGTGGTACTTTGAGAGGATGTGCTGTATTTGTCCGGTCCCCCTCGATTGGCTGTAACTGTTTTTGCGAGCTGAAAAACTGTTTAGCAACTTTGTACTCTGTCAATCCTGACAGATCCATAACATGCTTCAGGATTCAGTGCAGCAAGTGGACTCACCAACTGTGAGTTGTGCTTACTGAATCTTGATCTATTTCCCCAAGCACTAAATCAGTATTTCTGTAGCACTGGCACTGAGATTCTGTTTTGTCATCACCATCCCTGTGTCCTGTTGTTCCCACAATGACATACTCATCCATATTCTTGTTCACTCTGAATAGTTGGATATAACAAGTCTCAGTGATGCGCTGGCAGCCGTGGCCATGTCCCATACCTTATTAAAGGATACAAGGAAGTTTATTGGTCATGATACAACAGGTTGTATAATGAAATTAAAAATGTGGTTCCCTCTTGATTGATTAATTGATTGTATAAAAAAATAAAATTATTAAACATGGAGGAGTGCAGATGGTGCATTAAGAAGTCTCACAGCCTGAGGGAAGAAGCTGCTCTGTAGTCTGGTGGTACGGCAGCGGATACTTCTGTATCTTTTGCCTGACGGCAGCAGGGTGAACAGGCTGTGGCTGGGGTGGGTGTTGTCTTTTAGGATCCTTTTGGCTCTGCTCAGGCACCTCACCTCCCCGATATCACCGATGCTTGGTACCAATGATGTTTTGAGCAGTTTTAATCACTTGTTGCAGAGTCTTCCTGTCCTGGGCCGTGCACATCCCATGCCAGTTTGTGATGTTTCCAGTCAGGATGCTTTCAATCGCTCCTTTGTAGAAGTTGACAAGAACTTGGCGTGGGAATTTTGCTTTCTTAAGTTTCCTTAGGAAATACAGCCGTTTCTGAGCTTTTTTAACCAGGGCAGAGATATGTCCATGACAGGTTCTCTGTTTTGTTGATCCCCAGGAACTTGAAACTGCTCACTTGCTTCACCTCAGCTCCATTGATGTAGACAGGGTTGTGTGTCTTTGCCTCTTTTTTTCGAAAATCAACTATCAGCTCTTTGGTTTTGCTGACGTTGAGCAGTAGGTTGTTTTCTGTGCACCATTCTGCAAGATGGTTGATTTCCTCCCGATATGAAAACTCATCATTGTTGGAAATCCGGCCGATGATGGTGGTGTCATCCGCGAACTTCACAATAGAGTTCTCTCCATGTCGGGGGTTGCAGTCGTGGGTGGACAGCGTGAACAGGAGGGGGCTGAGCACACAGCCCTGGGGCGCTCCGGTGTTGAGCACTAGAGTGGAGGAGGAGAGACTGCCAATCCGAACTGACTGGGGTCTGTTTGTGAGGAAGTCCAGTATCCAGTTGCAGAGAGTGGTACTGATGCCCAGAGTGTTCAGTTTTCCAATCAGCTTCATGGGGGAGATTGTGTTGAAAGCTGAGCTGAAATCAACAAACAGCATTCTGATGTAGGTGTTGCTTTTCTCAAGGTGAGTGAAGACTGAGTGGAGAGCAGTGGAGATGGCATCCTCTGTGGATCTGTTGTTTCTGAATGCAAACTGCTGAGGGTCCAGACTGGCAGGGATGTTGTTCTTTATGTGCTGGAGAACCAGTTTCTCAAAGCACTTCATCAGGATGGGGGTGAGTGCCACAGGGTGGTAGTCATTTAGATCAGACACTGCAGACTTTTTAGGCACAGGGATGATGGTGGCTGTCTTGAAGCAGGTGGGAACACTCTCCTGTGACAGCGATATGTTGAAAATGTCAGTAATGACATCTACTAGCTGGTTGGCACATGTTTTTAGTACACGGCCAGGGATGTTGTCAGGCCCAGCAGCTTTACTTATATTCACTTTCAGCAGGACTTTCCTCACATCCACTGTGGATACTGACAGTGGCCGGTCCTCTGGAGGCGGAGTAGACTTTACAGCTCACTCTCTGTTGAGGAGATCAAAGCGAGCATAAAATGTGTTTAGCTCGTCTGGTAACATGGCCTCACACATGATGGGAGCGCTCCGTCTTTTGTAGCCTGTAACACTTTTGACCGCCTGCCACAAGTCTTTGCTGTTGTTGGTGTTGAGGTCTCTCTCCAGTGTCTGCTGATGCCTTCGCTTTGCCTCCTTGATACCAGCTTTCAGTTTTGCTCTGGCAGTGTTGTAAGCTTCTTTGTCACCTGACTTAAAGGCCGCTTTTTTGGCTCTAGATAGAGCTCTCACCTCTCTATTCATCCAGGCTTTCTCATTAGGGAATGATCTAACTGTCCTTATTTTTACCACATCATCAGCACATTTGCTGATGTGTGATGTCACTGATGATGTGTATTCTTCAAGGTTGATATGGTTCTCCTGGGTAGCAGCATCTTGAACATCTGTCCATCTGTGCATTCAAAACAGTCCTGTAAAGCTGCTGTAGCTTCATCTGTCTACACTTTAACTGTTTTTACAGTTGGTTTGACCCTTTTTGACAGCTGGAGAAGCAAGGATATGTGGTCTGACTGGCCAAAATGAGGACAAGGGAGGGCTCTGTAGCTGCCAGGAACATTGGTGTAGACATGGTCCAGTGTGTTGTTTCCTCTGGTGGAGATGTGGACATGCTGATGGAATCTAGGCAAAACAGTTCTGAGGTCCGTTTGATTAAAATCCCCAGCAACAATTATTAATTATTAAACTCCTAGTCACATGCAGTTTCTGTACGCAAGCTGTGGCACTAGCCATGACACTTAAACCTTTCAGCAAGCCAGTGTCCTCTCTGTAGAAGCTTGTTCAGTGAGTCCAGCAGGGCAAGAACTATGCACACTAACTTGGTGATGAATGGGAAACTGGGCTCAGTCATCTCGTGTAGCAGATCCACAGCCTCCATTTGTATTTCAGCACCACAAACAAGGACAGAGTCAGTCTCTGTCAAAGAGATGCTATGTCATTCAAAGAGTATAGAATTACTGACATAGTGGCAAGATGTCATGTCCATCTTTGTTCCAGAAGGTGTTTAAGATGAACACCCTTATAGTGCACAGCAATTGTGGGCTTCCTACAGAATTTGTAGGGGTCATTACATACATGAACAAAGTCCAGAACAGCTGTTTTTGCTGATATTGAGTGTACTACCACTAAGTGTAGCTGGTTTAGACAATGTACATAAGGTATCTCATGACGTAGTTTCTCTTTCCTTCTTTCTTTTTTTTTTCCAAGTTTGTTTATTGGATTTTAGTACAGAAATTGACAATTCAGTTTAAGTACTTGTAAATTACAGAACAAAAACAAACAAAACCACCCTGGAATCAGGGACCAAGTAACCAACAAGGAGCAGTCTCAACAAAAAGGGGTGTTCCTTTAGGAATATGATATCTGAGAGATATCAGGTTCCTAAAGTGAACGCTGAAGGTTAAGTTCGAACACTGACCCTCTCAACCAGCCTTTAAAACAGTATCTGTGCAAGAAAATGCCAAACAACTTCTCTTCGCAGTATAACAGAGTTTATTAACCTTCACAATATCAATCAACAATCATTAATGCTTATGGGAACAAGCGTCTATTATCAGCTATTCTACGAACACAACAACTATGTACACCAAGTAATCGTGAGTGTGTGTGTGTGTGTGTGTGTGTGTGTGTGTAGATATGCGTGTGTGGATAGGTGTAGTGGGTGAGGTGTGGATAAAAGGGAGAAGAGGAAAGATGGCGGACGCTACCCACAGGGAGGGGTACGTCCCACCAAGGGGGTGGCCAGAGGGAGTGACCACCAGGTTTGAACAGAACAATGGTTAATGGTGGCCGCCGGCTCAACACGCTTCTGAGCGAGTGTTCAACTTGAGGCTAGTCACCAAATTACCTGTTACGTGCAGGGTTAGTAAAGGGGAAGAGATAGGGGACAGGAAAGTGGAAGATCCTAGTAGCAGGGGGAGGAGACGCAGTAGTTGCCTTTATCACTCAGAGAAGCAGCAAACAAGCTGTGCTCGGTCTGCAGTGTCTCTGGCCTTTACGGGATAAATGCAGCTTACTGGTCTCACCCACAGTGGCAAGCTACGCTAACAAACGTGCAAGCATTCAAAACGTTCAGCAACAACAATAACAAACAAGTTCATCAACACACTACTATTTCGCTAACTCTGCCCAGACTTAAGCCTCTTACTTGGCTCGCTTTGCGGAGCAAGTGCGGCGTGTGTTGGAGTCCGTCCTGGGATCTGGCTCAGGTCCTTAGAGCACAGATGCTGACGGGCGTCTGCTCACTTTCTCGGCGGGGAGACGGGGCTGGTCCTCGACGGGGTAGTGGAGGGAACAGCGGAGTCGACTTGGTTGAAGAAACGGGGCGTCCGTGGTTTCTTCCTTCTGCAGGCGAATGAGAGCACTGGGTTGCGCAGTGGTCCTCTCGTGGATCCTCTTTGGAGCTCAAGGAAAATCTCTGCTCGTCCAGCGAGGTGGAGATTCTGTGGCCAGGTCAATTTGTGTCCGTACGGAGATACTCCCTATAGGTGCAGGAGCTGCAACTGGAAGCAAGGCTTGCAGGTCAGTCCCAGGCTTATATAGCCCAGGTGACATCACGGGACCCCCTGTGGTTTCAAGTGGGGTCTTGTCCAATGCAAGCGGGGAGTTTGAACTTGGGGAATTTCACACCTGGATGTGAATACAGAGTGGCCTGATGGGAAGTGGAGTCTGTGGTGGACTCCCATTGAGCATGTTTACATGCACACCTTATTCCTGTATTAACGCACGTGTCATGTAAACACGCACCGAACCCGATTAAGGTCATATTCCGGTTGGAGAGAATTCCGAATAAGCCCCCTGGAATATTCCTGTTCCATCTGGAATATTGGGGCTTGTAAACACCTTAGTCGGAAAACTCCCCGAACCGGAATATTCAGTCACGACTGCGCATGCTCGACTCACAAGGAATTCTGTGGCGTCTTTGTTGCTATGGTTACCTGCAAGCGGGGAAAACGGCAGGGCGAACAGCAGCAAGAGCCAGGAGACTGCAGTCCACCTTCAGCTAATGAAAGACTTAAATATCACGGAGTATATCGATGGGAGAAAACATAGAAATAGCGACAGAAGAAGAAGAAAAAGAAGAAGAAGACGAGGAAGAAGACTTCTTCGACTTCTTCGCCCCCCGCGGCTGAGTGTCAGACGTGAGAGAGTGGAATACGCCGAAACACGGGGGCATGCCAAGTAACATGTAAACGGAATATTCCAGTTGCCGCGGCGCAGTTACCTTAGCCGGAATATTGAGCCGAACCGGAATATGGTGTGCATGTAAACGTACTCATTGTTTGGAGTTGGCACCTTTTGTTCCTTATCAGGCTTTTAAGTTTACATGTAGGCCTCAGTTCAGGCTTTGCCTTGTGTGCAGGCCTGCCTTTGTTGGAGTCAAAGAGGCATGCGGCCCAACAATAGGTTACAGTTAAAACAGAGAATAAGGCAAGAATACAAATGAGAATGAGATCTTAGTCTTAGTCAGGAATACCGTATTTCACCAATTAATCGCCCGGGCGTTTAATATGCAAAATCGACTTGGACCCCGGGCGTTTAAAAGAACCAGGCGGCTATTCGCTGCAGGCCTTTATTTATGTTTGCACCAGGTCATTATTGTGATGACAGCTACTGTCCAACATATTTTCAGTCGGTCGATTTAATATTATGGTACACCCTTTTGTTCTAACGTTAGCTAACGCTCTTATTTTGACAGAAAACGGAGGTGCCGCACTGATATTGTGCGGCTAACTGTTTACTTCTGCAAAAATAAGGTGAATAGCCTTACTTTGGGTTACCTCAATATAATGCAAATAATCGCCCCGGCGGTTATTCGGGTGGGCGTTTAATACGCAAAATGCGTGCAGACCCCAGGCGTTTATAAAAACCAGGCGGCTATTTGCGGCCGGGCGATTAATTGGTGAAATACGGTAACTGGGAAGTTGATTCTCTCTACATGGGCAAAGAAACGCCCCCAAGTTCTTCTGAAATTTCGAGTAGAGCCTTTTAAGGTGCATCGTATTTTCTCCAGCTGTAAATTATTGAAAATCTCTTTGAGTGTGAGATGGAGGTGTTACAGATTTTCACCTAACCAATATTAGGCGTCTAACCAACAGAGTAGCAAAGGAGATCAGGTTGGCTTGGGGACTCGGCAGAGGTAGTTGAGGGATACCAAACAGAGCAATGATGGCATTAGGCTTAATTAATGTCCCAGTTACTTCCGTTAAAGTATTAAAAATCTCAGTCCAGTAATTATATAAGGATATGCAAGACCAGAACATATGTGTATGGTTTGCTGGCATTTGGTGACACCTTTCGCATAAGGGATCTATACTGTCATAAATTTTGCTAAGCCTAGCTCTAGTCCAGTGAGTTCAGTGGACAATCTTACATTGAACTAACCCATGTCTAGCACAAGTAGATGAAGTATGTACCTGTCGAAGAATATCCTTCCAAAGCTCCTCAGAGATTTCCTCGTCCAATTCCTCCTCCCAACAGGCCCTCACACAGTTCAGAGAGGTCGGGGGTAGGGTCTGGATTAAGTCATAAATATATGAAATCATGCCCTTTCCATAGGGATCTGAGTGAGAAGAGCGTCTCGGGGGGTATTATCCGGCAGGTTAGGAAACGGAACATATATGCCACAAACAAAACTTTGAACCCGCAAGTGTCTAAAAAAGTGATGCCTAGGGAGAGAAAACATATCTACAAGCTGTTGAAAGGAGGCAAACACCCCATCAACATATAGGTCCTTAAATCTTTTGATCCCCAGGTTAGACCATGTAGAGAACACCCCATCTAACAAAGAGGGAGGAAACGCGTGATTTGTAGCTACTGGGGCAGAGGCCGAAAAAGTTTGTAAACCAAAGTGACGTTTAAATTGTTTCCAAATCTTTAGTGAGGTTTTAACAATTATGTTTTTAGTATAGAGGGAGGAGGAGGTGTTAATGGGGGCGTGTAAGAGGGCTGCCAACGAGACAGGTATAAAAGAGGAAGACTCCATGGACAGCCATGTGGGAGGAGGGTGGAGTGTTTCGGACTTGAGCCAATATTGCAAGGTTCTAATGTTAGAGGCTCAGTAGTAAAACCTTAAATTTGGCAAGGCCATTCCTTCAAGAGGCTTTGGCCCCTGTAAGAAGTCTTTATGTATTCTCGGGGGTTTCTTGTTCCAAATGAATTCTGTGATTAGACTGTCCAATTTATGGAAAAATATTTGGGGAATGAAAATGGGTATGCACTGAAATAAGTAAGAAAACCTGGGGAGGACATTCATCTTTACAGAGTTGATTCTGCCAGCTAGATTTAGTGGGAGCAGTGACCAGCGTTCAAAGTCCCTCTGCGTCCGTTCCAGGCAGGGTGTAAAATTGGCTTTAAAGAGCTTGTTAAATTTGCTTGTGACTCGAATACCAAGATAGGTAAAACTATGATGTGAAACTTTAAATGGAAAAGTGTCTAAAGGGTAACTACTTGCTGCAAGAGTTCAATTTGTATCCTGATATAGAGCCGAAGGACTTCAATGTGGTCAGTGCTGCAGGGACAGATACAGATAAGTCAGACATATATAGGAGAAGGTTGTCCGCATAAAGCGAGACCCTCTGTTCCGTGCCACTCCTAGTGATACCAGTGATGCGAGGGTGAGAGCGAAGAGCAATAGCAAGGGGCTCGATAGCTATGGCAAAAAGGAGGGGACTCAAAGGGCACCCTTGTCTAGTGGATCTGTGGAGGGGAAAGTATTCCAACTGAGTATTATTAGTCCTAACTGAGGCTTGAGGAGAAACGAGAATAAACCATATCAACCTGTGCAATGCGTTTCATTAATTCAACATGTTTTTCTCTCTTAAGCTTCCTCTCATAGCCACAGTAAGATATTATTTCACCCCTAATATATGCCTTTAAAGTCTCCCGTAGCACTGAAACAGACATAGCAGGAGTCTTATTGGCACTAATAAAAAAAGTCTATATGATTGGAAATGAGTTCAACAAAGTCCTCATTGGAAAGTAGACGGTTGTTGAAACGCCATGGAGCATGACCAGGGTCAAGTTCTCTAAAATGTATATCCATGGTTATTGGGGTGTGGTCAGATATAACTATTTCATTACAGTTGTCCCTCGCTATAACGCGGTTCACCTTTCGCGGCCTTGCAGTTTCGCAGATTTTTTTAGTGCAATTTTGCATGCTTTTTTTTTTTTTTTTGTTGACAGCGCATTGTGTTCTGCGTCCTGATTGGCTAAGGGAGAGCCCACGCATTGTGTTCTGTGTCCTGATTGGCTAAGGGACTGTAGACCATTGTCAATCAATCTCCTCCTGTACAGTACAGAATGCGTTCATTCTATAATACTGGAGTTATTTTTCTACAAAGGTTTGAACTTTGAGAGTGTTTAAACAAGAGAGAAAAGTGAGAAAATGTTAATGCCTGTCTGAGAAAAGTGTATAAAGTGTGTAGTGAGGGGTTTTACAGCCTTAAAACATCTATAATAATTGTAAAAAATAAAGCTGACTACTTCGCGGATTTCGCCTATTGCGGTTTATTTTTAGAACGTAACTCCCGCGATAAACGAGGGACCACTGTATATGAAATTGATTTTATGGATGGGAGTAGTGTATAGTCAACAAGAAAATCTATACGAGTAAAAGTATGATGGACTTTTAAAAAAAATGAATATTCTTTACTAGAGGCATTAAAAAAGCGCCAGGGATCAGACATGGCCAGTTGTTCTTTAAAAACTGGATTACCTTGGCAGACCTTGAAGGCACACTGTTCCGAGTTGAGGAGCGATCAAAAGCAGGATCTAGCCAACAATTGAAGTCCCCTCCTAGAATGAGGAAATGTGGGGATACATTGGCAGGTTAGTAAACAAAGTTCTAAAAAAGCCTTCATCATCCCAGTTTAGACCATATATGTTGACAAGTAGCACTGGGGTGTTGTACAGCTTACCAGTAACAATTAAGTACCTCCGATTCGGATCTGTAATCTGTAACCTAAAGTGTGTTTCTTGTAAGAAAATTATCTGGGCACCCAAATGTTTGAGATGATGCAGTACCTTGCTACGTTTAACAGGATTGTTAAGGCCTCTACAATTCCAGCTACAAAACCTCAGCCCATTTGTATCTTGCAACCTCACATCAGGTAATACCATAACAATGACTTCTTAATCATATAGTGCAGTAAGGAGAGAAAAAGTCCATGCTGGATCATACAGATGCCAAGCACAGTCTGATTTCTTACTGTATGTTACATGCTTATCTTGACATAATGACAACAAATCAAATCTCGCTGGTTGAGCACCAGACCAGTGAACTTAGAACTTCCACAAATTTGATCTTATGCAAATGTGCCTGACAGGCTGTGTTTTTTTCTTTTCTTCTTATTTTTTTTATTTAGCAAAAAGGTTTTCACTTTTAATTTGAAACAAGAAGAGTTTGACACCAAAGAGGCCTTGGCCTGAGGGTAGGCCTGTGTGACAGCTTATCCATAATACAGTCACCTGACAGTGGCGGGGGATTTAAAAATGGCTACAAGGTCTGATAACCTCTGCTGTCAAAAAGAAATCAAAATCCTGTCATAAAAGCATACTCGTCAGGAAATAGTGATTGTAGGAGACTGTAGTGGGAGGCTGTAGCATGGGCATTTATTTGCATTACAGACACTAGTGGCAGAGGCAGGCCATCCAGGGGGGCTGGGTAGGCGGCCGTGGACTGCTATTTCATTTAGAATTTAAACACACTTTACAGGCCCCGACTCTTGGCATGTCGAGCAGCAGGCAGCGGGCGGGCCCATTAATTAAAGCATCATGATGACGATTCATCACCTGTAAGCCTGCATGGGTAGCCTGTACATGTACTACCCAAATCACAAAGGGATTGAGCCAACTTTATGCTCTGTTGCGCCCGAGTCGCACAGAGAAATTAATCGACCTATATAATCACAGTGTGCCATGGACGCAATGCATTCAAGACCTGTAGGTCGGATGTTTTCTAACACAGCATAAATTAGGCTTTACGCTCATTGTTTTGTAGTAAAATGCTGATTGTAAATCACCCAGCACTGACCTCTACATTCAGTGAGGTTTGCACATTTCTATTATTTCTTACTCTTCCTGTAACTGTCGCAACCTCCGAGTGCTCATTTTCTAAATTGAAGCTAATTAAAAACTACTTGAGAAGCACAATAGGACAGGAGAGACTCAGTGGACTTGCTATGTTGTCAATTGAAAGTGATCGGGCAAGGAAACTGGACATACAACGCATAGTAGATGAGTTTGCAGAGCGCAAGGCGCGTTGAGTCCCTTTCTGATAGTGGTGGGTAGGCCTACTACCCTGCGTGGAATTGAATTTGTACTTGCACTTGAACTTATGGGCTGCCGTGGGAAGGGTGCCAAGGGAAGGGAAGGGTGCCCTGGTCATCCTGATTTAATATCACAGTGTTATGTATTGCTGAGAATTCAAAAATTTTTTGCAGGACCACAGACTGAAAGGGCTTAAAAAGTCCTCAGAGAGCCCTCACACACTAAACAGTTTCACAGCAGGACATCTCTGAACCACTGTGGACTTATTGGGAACGTGCCACAAAATCTGTACGTCAATAAGGGCCAGGTAAAGGCTGAGGAGGTGCTAGAGAACCTCTGCTGTTTGGATGACACATGACTGATACTATCATGACTTGGAGCTTTACCTGATGCTGCCATAACAGTCTTCTCACCTGGGTGGCAGAGCTGACGAGGTTCAGAGGAGGCACTGATGGCACTGAGACTAGTTGAGATATCAAACTCAAGTGAAATACACTTTTAAGGCAACGAATAACATTTTTAACACTTACCATAGTAACAAACCTCTGTCTGCCTCTTTCCTCTGTCTCTTTATCTCTGTGCTCATGTTTGTCCGTGTATTTTACACACACATGTACACTCCCTTATTCTAATCCTTTGGACAATGTCAGCCAAGTGATGTATATTAATAACCCAAGTGGGGCCTAGTGGGGGGAATAACTGGCATAGTCCCCTTCCCCCACCCCCCCGGCCCTTCAGCGTGGTTCCCAATGACCCTGTTCCATCACCTGGCCTGCCATGCCTATAACTGGGTGTATCCTAATCGTGGATAGAGTTACAGGACAATCATTCCTAGCCTGTATGAGTTTATATGTGCCCCTCTGTTTTTCAACCCCATCACCAAGGCTCTTAATAAAAGTAGCTGAGGTACTTTTTTAGATGTTTCTCATCTGGCAATTACTATCTACATTTTACCTGAGACAGACAGAGTATATTTACTCTTTAAAGTCCTCTAAATATACTAAATTCTCCATTTTCTTAAGTCAAATTGCAGTGGTTTCTTGCTTTAAATCTGACAAGTGAACACATATTGACGTGTGTTTTCAGTACATGTCAGTAATTGGTCATAAATAAAACCAATAAAACCATTATTTAGTGTTTTTCTTGCAGTGGGACTTGTTACATGAGCACATCAGTGCTTGAATATAACTCTCACTCTAACCTCCAAAACTAAATGTTTGCTAGACCTTTGAGCCTTACTTCAAAACTTGACACATACTTGCCCTTTAGCCTATAATTTGGCATTAGCAGTTATGTTAACCTTGCAATATGCCACTATAACCTTAACTCCATCCCCTGTTTCTCTGGTTGTTGACATCAGCGTCTAATGGAGTCAAATGAATTTGTGACTAAAACAGTACATGTGCCGTGCCACTAACAGCTGTTGTTTTACTGCATAGTGACCATAAAAAAAAATGGACATATGGTAGAAATTCTATTTATGACAATGAATTTTTGTAATATTCACTTTGAATTTATGGCAAGTTTCTTATGTCCAAGGGAGAGGAGTATTTTTATCCTTAGGTATTACAGGCTGGGTCAATTAACTCACCCTGAAGATATTTAGCACACCATTTATGTCTGCTCATTATATCACCTCAAATTTTACAAAATAAATAAATAAATAAATAAAAAAAATAAAATAAAATAATATATATATATATATATATATATATATATATATATATATATATATGTATATATATATAAATTCTCTCTCTTTTTGAGGAAAATTAAAGAGTCAAAACTTTTGGTGTGGCTGAACAGGGGACAACCACCAATCTAGATCTAACAGTTACCTTTATCTCTTGTAAAACACACATCCATCCTGCAGAGCTCATGTCCCGATCTGTAATTTGAGTTGTGTGTTTGCCAGACATAAATAGAAAGAGCCACTGTGTTTTATGCCCTTTGTCACTGTCCTAGCTCAGCTTCCTTAAATTTCCCACCCTACTATTTTCTCTTCCTCTCCCCTTTGGGACCAATGGTGCTAAAGAGGGAAAATGTCAATGAAATCAGACAGAAAAAGGCAGTCTAAAAAAACAATAAAACCAAATTTTTATTAAAGAGATGCTAAACAATAAAATAAAAATTTTCATTAAATTGTTTCTTATTGTCATCATTAGGTATAGAAATCGTCATGAAAATGTGCAAACTTTAAAGGACAGTTGTCCTGACTCAAATGAGCAGTTTTGCTGTGGATTAAAAAGGTACTTTCACACGTAAGAATGGGAGAAATCCAATGAGAATATAACTTAAGGTTTTATTACCCCCACACCTGTTTGATTGACATTTCAGCTGCACCTTTTATCCTGCACTAGCATGTGCTAACCCCAACAAACTGTACTCTATTAACAGTTACTGCTACTTTGTTACCATGGCATGCCGAGGATTATATTTGAAGACAAGAAGAGGAGTGGGCAAGCAGAGGCTTCTAATTATTTTTTGTGACACTGAAAAAAAAAAAAGACTTCCATTTAAATATAAATATCGCTTTAGAAAGCAATAATCTCAGTCATGGACTTTCTCACTTCAACTCTGCAACTACAAGTTATTTTTTTTTATTTTATTTATTTATTTATTTATTTTTTAGCAAATTAGCTCTACAGCAATGCTGGCTATCATAACATTTTACCAGCATCATGACAATAATGCCCAGTCCTGCTAGAATGAATCGCTATAGAAAATGCAGCCTTTTAAACTCTTTTGTTACTGTTGGTGACTCTCAGGAACTCTCAAATCTCAGTGGATGATGAGGATAGTACTCAAGAATAATACTAAATAATAAAATCTCTGTTGTAACTGTGTTTACCATCCTTTTCATAACAGAGCTCCACCAAAATTGGATTATTGGGGTCAATTCTGATATCAGTTTTTGTGAGTAAAAGCCTCCAGTAACAATTTATTTGCCAATATTTTGTTACACATAAAAACACATTTGTAGCAAACATTCATCGGATTTGGTAGGTAAATAACTAAATAATAACCGTAAATGCCTTGAGGATATACATGGGAGGCTTGATATTTTACCATTAAAGAACACATTTTTTAAAATTATTAACACAATCTGCACCATCTGCACAGCTGTGATATGCTACTCTAGAAACTCACATCTTATACAAAGTGTTATAAACAATGGAGTCTGCAGGTAAACTAAGCATTACACTGTTTTGAAATTATCTAAACTTATTTTTCTGCAATATGTACAGCATTTTTTTTTTTTTTTTTTTTTTGGCGTATCAGCCAAAATTTACACTTAAAGTAATATATGTGTGATGAGTCAATATCTTCTGATAGTATTTGCCAACTGACATATCAGTCAGGCTCTACTTAATAAACATTAGATTAGTGCAAAAGTTGTTATAACATCACAGAGGTGGGTGTGGCCTTGAAGGAGTGTCCATGTCTTCTGTGATATATATGCCCTTCTGTCCTTGTTGGAGTTTGGTCTCTCTTCCCCTGCTCTGAGCTCTCAGTCACTTCTCTTCATCCATTTGTCCACGTTTCTCTACTTTTTGCACTTGCCCAAAAAGCCCAACAAACTTCTACCAAAATGGAGGCCATCAAAAAGAAGATGCTTATGCTTAAGTTGGACAAGGAGAATGCGCTGGATCAGGCTGAACAGGCTGAGACCGACAAGAAAGCAGCTGAAGAGAGGAGCAAGCAGGTGGGGCAAGATTGTCACATATAACATGCTTTTTGTCCATTTTAGAGGATGGGGTATGGAGGGACAAGAATCACTTTAGGTGATTTATTTGGTAGGCATACATCACATCCCTGATTTGAGATGTACAATACACTTCAGAAACTGATCTATGATGATGTAACTAACAATGTGTTGGATCAAGGCTACATTTAAGAATAGGTCAGTGTTGTCATCCATCTGTAGCAACTGCATGTCCTTAGTGGGGAAGGGGTGGGATGGGGTGGGGGTGGAAAACTGAACCCATGCTATTACCTACCAGCCAATCATAACTGCTATTTTTGCTTCCCTAGCAAGAGCCTGGTGTTGAAGGATAGGTGACATAGCTATCTCCATTGGGGTGGTAGCTGAGAAAGGATAGTGAGACATCTGAATAGAAGATTTTTAGTCATGTCACTCTTCAGCTTTTGTATCAACCATGCATGTTTATTGCGAGAGGGACATCTGCATCACTGGAGGTCAACTGCTTTCACAAAGTAAAACTACTACATACTGTAAGACTTATTCTGAACTTCTTAAATCTTGCACCTAGCAAAACTCCCCCATACTGTAATTGAGAAAAAAGCTAAAACGTGTACTGGAACTAATAAAAAATAAACTAAAATTACACATTTTTGCAACAATAAAAACTAAACTGGAATGACCAAACCAACTCTGGAATCTAACTGAAACTAAACTGAATTGGAAACAAAAATTAAAAATGAAATAAAAATAAAAACTAATGAAAAATACTAAGCTATAATAACTGGGGACTGGTCGAATAAATATCTTAAGAATTATATTCAGACAGTGAGAAAGTAGTTGTACATTTTGTGTATAACAGAGGATAGCTACGGTTATGTTAGCCCATTCTCATTGCCAGGGCATCAAATACCAGTGCTTTGTCATGCCCTTCTGTCAAAGAAAGTTAGGGTAGGAATGTGGTTGGGCTGCTTGGCAGCTTTATTTAATTCACCTCACCATTCTATTATGAAAGAAAATTGTCTCATAGCCATCATTTTTAAACCTCACACCTGAAACTATAATCAACTTTTAATCTCTGCATATCTTTCTAACTCCCAGAATTAGAGATAAGGAATTACATGCTATGAGGTTACAAAAAAATGTTTAGAACAAATGTAGGGTTTGTCCACTTAAAATACCAAACCTTTCAAAATTATGCAATCATGCAATTATAATTTAATTGTAATTAACTGTATTGGATAAGAAAATGTATTTGCTGGGAAATGATGATAAAAATGATAACATTAGGGATGGAGAAAAAAAATGACTGAGATTCAAATTGCGATTTTTTTTTGGATGATTTTTATGTCATCATGTCTGAACTGATATTTTTTCCTAACTAAACTAAATAGTATTTCTTAAGAATTTT